>NC_069716.1:28150474-28412974 GCF_027358585.1 Pangasianodon hypophthalmus
ATAGAAAGACCATTCCTCCTTCACTGTGACTGAAAGGGAGAAAGGCCATGCCTTATTGACTGTGATTGACAAGTAGGCCACACCTTTTTCACTGGGACTGGCAATTAAGAAAGCCACACCTCCTTCACTGTGACTGGTAAAAAAAAAGGCCAAACTACTTTTACTATGAATGACAAATAGAGAGGCCATGCCTTCTTCAGTGTGACTGACAGGCACAAAGGCCACACCTCCTTCACTGTGACTGAGGCACAGAGGCCACACCTCCTTCACTGTGATTGACAGGCACAAAGGCCACACCTCCTTCACTGTAACTGAAAATCATGGTGGAGTAAGAGAGAAACACAGGCTGCATCCCAATTTGCTTACTTATACTATGCTCTAAAAGTTTTGTGAAGAAAAAGTACATATTTTGAGTTTGTCGCAAAAGAATATGCAAGTACTGGGACACACTCACACGTCATGTAATGAAAGAGACTGCATAAAAGCATATAAATAAGTAAATGATTGTTACTGACTCAAATCCTTTGAGAGCAGCATTTCTTTTGCCAGTGAAAAGGGAGTCATTTGCAACGCTCCATTTTATTACACACTCAGTCTCTTCATCTGACCCTATAAGATAAAGATGGTACTCTTATTACACAACATTCAACCATACGTGACAATAAAAAACTTTAGTTAGTGCTTAACATTTAATTTCTTACCCTTAAATACTGAAGGTGCATCATCAACGTTACACTCATCCACCATGCTGGCAGGTTGAATTCGGTGAAGCGGTCACAAAACGGTCACAAAACTCCTCCTCGCCTCAAGGGGTTGTGGGTAATATTAGCTGAAAAAGTGTCCATGGAGCCACATTTCAAAAATCTACCAGAAATAGTAGACCGTCTGGGTACCTTTGGGAGACTCGTTTCAACATACTACGATTTGGGACACACAAAGTCTAATCTTGGATACTATTCAGGACGGATAGTAGGTGAATTGGGATGCAGAAACAGCGCCAAAGGAAGCTGACTTGATAATGTCTAATAATAATAATAATAATAATAATAATAATAATAAAAGATCGAGGCGTGTGCTGTCAGACTTTAGCGATACAGAGAAGCTCGGATTCATTCAGTCACCATCACTATCACCATCGAGCAGCTTTTACCCGATTCATGCTCTTCTGAATCGCTGAACGTTAACGTTATATAAAGCAGATCTGAGGTTGTGACAGTGCAGAGGCGGCTGTGTGTCGCTCTTTAATCATACGTGTACAGTCTCAGCTCACACCACAGCCGTGACTCATGGGCTTTCTGTCTTTAAATGCAGCCTGATTTCACCTTAATGCTCAGAGATACACAACATCCCACACACTCACACACACACACACACTCACACACACACACACATATGGCAGATGCTCTTTGAAATGTGTACTTTAGGAAATATGCTATGGGAATGCTGCACCTTTCATTCCTGTACACACTCTTACTCTTTCTCTCACTCTTTCTTTTAGCTGTGCTTAGTGACTAAGAGAGCTTGCATTTGTTCCCTCTCTATTTTCTCTTCCTTTTTCATTTATTCTCCGTTTACCTTTCATAATGCAGCTTTCCTTTCCTTTCCTTTTTACTATTCTCCTTCCCTTCCCTTCCCTTCCTGTCCTGTCCTGTCTTGTTCTGTCCTATCAGTTCCTTTCCTTTCCATTATTCTCCTTCCCTGTTATTCCTCTTTCTCTTCCCTTTCTTTCTTTTATATACAGCAGGGGGTGTATGTACTATATATCTTGTTTGAAGTATAATGGAAATTCCCAGGGTCCCACCAGGGGGTAGTGTTAGACTGAGATTCTGCATGAAGAGTTTGATCTTTAATCACCACTTACCATCTGTTTATCAAATTGCTGCTAAACTGGTTAGCCCACAGTGTTAGTTCCACTTTTTAACGAATGTTGATGATAGCGAGTGGCAATCTGACTAATAATAGAAGACCACAATGTATTTCACTGTAATTCACTGTCATCTAAGCTACACAAGATCTCCCTCTCTGAATAATTATGGGTCTTCTCTTAGCTAAACCTGGACATGCCTCTAAGCAATGATGTTCTTTGAGAGTCTTTATACATACATACATATATAATATTTAACGTACAATAAAGTGCTACACTATAATTATTCTACATTTTTATAAAACCCCACTCTCAGAATCAATGGTGTTGAAATGACTATGATGTGAATAATCAACTCATTGTGGCTCTCGTCCGCGTACAGGCGATGCGTCGGTGCGTTGCGAGCAGTTGGATCTGCTCCTGCAGTGGGGCGCTGAGTTTAGGAGGGCCACGTCTCAATCCGCAGGTCAGGAGAAAGGTATGGAGGACCAGGTCGCCTTCGACGTCATCCTCGGAGACCTCAACTTCGATAACTGCTCCTCAGGTAAGTTCACTGCTGGAAAAAATGCACTTCATTTGTTTTTATTTATACCCCATACCATATCTAGTACATTGCTTTAAGTTTTAATTAACAGTCATTAAGAGAGGGGAAACCCAGCAGAGATGATTGTTTTCAGTGAGAGCATTACCGGGAAAAGTTATAGAAGCCATGGACCCAAGTTGTGAAAAACGAGTTCAAGTGCCATGTTGTTATTTCAACTTATTAACTTGTTGTTTCAAGACATCATGTCATTATTTTGAAATCTCTACTTATCTTATAGTTTTATAGTTATTTTATATATGTGCCTGCCCCATAATATCTTGAACAAACCAAGCACGCATAATAAATTCCCACAAAAGCAATAGGGTTCTAGTACTTTCTCTGCCTGGAACCCTAAAAATGACCCCTAATAACAAATAAATAGCTTATTATTTGAAGTTATTGCCTTAGTGCTTGGCCCCTGAACAATGTCCTGAAAAAAAAATCATTCAGGTTCCAGCACTTTGTGTTTTACCCCTAAAAATCCAAGCACAGTTTAAAAAAATCCTAGCGAAAACAACATGTTCAGTGCTTGGACCCCTAAATATGACAGCAAAAATATTTTTAAAATCAATACTAATAACTGTGGCCATTATAACTGAATAAAAGAATTTCATTCTTTTAACTGCTTTTGATTTCGAGCTGTGTCTTAGTCTCGCTCTGAGCACTTGGACAGACATCGATGCCTCATCAGCATCAAACTCCCTCGGCTCCGTCTGATTCCACGCTGACTGGAACAGAGTTTTCAGCTTAATTAAGTGGATCATTCAGTCTTAGCCGTATCGACAGCCTCCTTCCTCTCCACTCCAGAGCCGAACGCCAGATGATTATATGTTTGAAAAGATGGAGAAAGGCAGCGTTTCATTTTAAAGTGCTTCTCTCTCTCTTTTGTTTTTCTCTATTTTAGAGGATAAGTTGGAGCAGCAGCACGCTATTTTTACTCAGTACAGAGATCCGTGTCGTCTGGGGCCTGGAGAGGACAAACCATGGGCTTTGGGTGAGTGGCCTCTCGCTTGCTTACACGTATTACTGCCCTCCTGTGGCTTATTACTGACACTGTGACCTGATTTTATACATCACGCATCATCAGAGGAGTTTCCACTTCCTCAATCTCACAGTACATTTATATAATATGATGAAATGATCCTAATATTATAATTTATTTAAAGCAAATGGCTGCTTTTTATTTTAAAGCCAGTTTTGCCTTTACCTTCTCACCTCTCTGTTATATTTAAATGTTAGCATGACAGTGACTTGCTAATAAAGATTTTATTTACCTAGTAGTTTTTAATTAAGCATTAACTCATATGAGAAAACTGTAAACAATCTTAAACATAAGTGATTACAGCCATGTTTCGCTGTTAGCTCCTAAAAACAAACGAGCAAGAGCTCACCATTTTCAAGTGACATCATATTCAACGTCATATTGATGAGAAATCCAGCGTAGCAGTAGTCAAGATCTTGGTAAAAATGCTGGATCCCAGAATGCAATGCAGCAATATGACACAGTTATGGAAGAGACTTGGCCCAGCTAGTTAGCGATCTGTGAGATGATGAGCGCAATGGCCTTGGTATTAGCATTAGAAAGTTGAAGCTTCGGAAGCCGATCTGTTTGAGCAGAGTGTACAGATGAGGAGGTGAGAAAGCTGGACAGACTAAAGGACTAAAGCACCGCTGCAGCGCTTTCTTTAGGTAAACATTAAACAAAGGTTAAATCCCACTGCACTACTATCAGCAGGTTTGAATAGCATTGTGGGTAATGTAGGAAACGTAGTGAAAGTAGAGCAACGTGTCGTTGAAAGAACTGAAAACGTAAAATAAAATCAATAAATAAAAATCACACAGTTGAAGATCATGTGTTAATTATAAAGTTTAATATGCAAGTCATTCAGGGTGGAGCTTTCACAAAAGGGTTTGGAATTTTTACGTTTTTGGACAGTTGAGAAGGACAGTGAAGACCAATAACAAGCAGATTTTTTTGGAATAAGTGTGGGGAAAAAATGTGTAAATGGTGTAAATGTGTTCCTCCACTTGATGATTTTCAACTACCGTGATGCCACAGATGCTATGATGATAAACTGTACCCAGAAAAACATGGTGGCATCGGCCTTATACGCCAGAACAACTTAAAAATACGGAGTTTTGTTGTATTGGCTCCACTCCAATTCTTCTGAAAAGCCTCTTGTTTGAGCGAGTCCTTCAGAAAATCTTTTCCGATTAAATATTTGGTGAGAAATGGGATAATGTCGTTTCTACACACTCTTCAAGAGCTCTTCAGAGCTTTATGCTTTGTGTGTGTAAGCACACAGAGCAAATTTAGACGTGCCGCAGGCGCCGCTCGCCCTGCAGATGGTGTGTGAGATGAGCTGGCAGGAAGCCCCCATGGAGACGCTGCCTTCCCAGCATGCTCCACAAACAGACAGGTCTCTAAACGGCAGCAGCGGTGGTTCAATGGCTCACGTCCAGCCGCCTTAAACACTGACCTCCCTTGAGTCGAGAGCCTCAGGAGATCACTGCCTGCTCAGGGAAAACAACATGGCTGCCAAACCTTCTGAATTTTAAAAAGGCAGTGTTTGTGGAGTTTGTTAGTTTCGGCCCTGCTGTTTTTTTTTCTTTCTCCAGAACTGTAAAACGGTTCTGTCCCCTGAAGAATCTGTTAAAGGAACACAAGTCTCTTGTGGTAAAGGAACCACAAATGGAGTCCATCAGCCACGGCACTTTGGTCTCTAACATGGCTGGAGCTACGAGGCTAATGTAGCTAAGTAATGGAAACTACCACGTCAGAGATATTCAGCTAAAATGTGTGAAGGTCCAATTACATTCCTTGTTTATAAAGGTCCAGATAGGGAGCTAACATTACTGACAACAGTTACCTTTTCAATGCCTGAAAGATGCATTAATGATTGGTTCATGGTTATAAATATGACAATTTATAGTGATTATATTTTGTTTCATAGTGGTGACTTCATGTTAACACTTTTGACAGCTGTTTGGAAATACAGAATAAATGCATACTACATTGTCCAGTCTCCTTTAAATGAAGACTGGACAATGTAGTATGCATTTGAGACAGGTGAATCAGACAGTTGAAGTTATATCACCTGTCTCACTCTTCCCTTTTTGCGCTAATGCTAGCCCTGTAGCTAGTCTGTGGTCCGATGAGATGCCTTCAGCGAAACAATTTACATTTACATATATGGCATTTGGCAGATGCCCTTATCCAGAGCGACATACAATTATCTCATTTAAATGCTTAGATACATAAATGCTTGTGATTGGATCTGCCACAGAAGTTGCGATCTTTTGTGTTTTAAAAACATAGAGTTGCTGAACTAAGGCTTGACTTTTTTATACGTTTATCAGCCCTGTACTATAGCATCTACTATAGTACAGCTCCGCCTTCACACTCCAAACCACGCCCCCTATCTGATCCAGATGCTGTGGAGTGACACCAAATTCTGTGCCGAGGAAGAAATTGATTCTTGAGCTGCAAGTCTTTTCTACACGTTTAGCTCAGTGGTGTCTTTTTGTCCATCTTTTATAGATAACCCCATCAGCAGGTCTTTCTGCGACACACCTACATATGTGTCATTTTTTAGGCTTACAGCTTCAATTACAATGCTAAACTGATCATTATAAGGTTTAATTACTTATCCACTCCAAGGAGAATCTAAAGAAGCAAATGTCAGACACTGGACATATCTTTAGGAACTATATTTGTGAAACTGTACATTATTTGAATCTGTATATATATATATATATATATATATAGGGCTGAGTATTTGTGTTACTTCATGGTAATTTCCAAACAGTGCAGGTCTGAGAAACATTGTGTATGATGTCTCTTTATTTCTACCATTCCTGGGATTCCTGCTCTTTATCCTTACAAACTTATAATAGAGAAATTAATGAAATTAATACAGAGAACTTTCATACTTTTTCAGACTCTCACCTACTTCTGTCTCTTCAGGAACCAGACAGCCTTCATGATGTTTTTATCCAAAAAAAAAAAAATGCTTTATTAATTATATATTACTTTCATTAATGATGTTGCAAATATTTCTCACATAAATGCAGAACACATAAAGCACACAAAACCTAAAAAATAAAAGTGGGGTGCCAAATTTTTTTTTGTACTGTTTAGCAGCCATCTTGTATTTGGTACTTGATCTGTGAACTTTGACCAGTGTGAAATACGCTGAGCATGCTGGGAAATTCCAGCTTGTGTTTGTAGTGTATTCTGGCAAATGAGTTTATGATATTGTTATAGAAATTTTATCTGAATTCTTTTCGGTGTTGATAAGATAGAATTGTATGTATTTATAAATGTTCTATATTTTTATATGTATGTATTATTTTATGTATTAGCAGTTCTAATTAATCTGTTCAGTCTTTTTTCATATATTACACATTGTATAAGGAACTGTGTAATTTGTTATTTATAGCCCCTGAAAAGAAAATGGACAAAACAAGAAATTGAGGAACCGAAAGAATGACCTGTAAGGGTGAATTTTTTATAAAAGCCCCCGAGGTGTGTAGCATAACGAGAGATAGAGGAAGCGTAATTATGACTCACGGTTTTCTCGAGCTCGTTTGAGTGTGGTGTGATGCCCACGCGTGGGTGCAGCGTCTCAAGCGCAGGCTCTAAACGGGGCCTGATTACACAGAGATGTCAGATCTGTGTTCTCGTAATGACTAGAGTGTCTGCCGAGGCGTTTAGATTAATGCAAAAGAGGGGGATTGATTGCAGAAAAATATGACGGTCTGCGTTCCTGTAATGAGCGCAGCCTCTCTCGCTTTGAACGTTGAGAACGAATATATGCAGAGTATTCATGCAGGTGTTAACGTGAACAGCTAAATATAGCATCACATGGTCACAGAGGAGTCAGTTTTGAATAATTGTGCAACCTTTGTGTGTGTGTGTGTGTGTATGTGTGTGTTTGTGTGTGTTTGTGTGTGTGCTCACAGGTACCCTGCTGGACACAAGTGGTTTGTATGATGAAGAAGTCAGCTCACCAGAGAGTCTACAAAAGTAAGTCAAAACCACACACCCACACACACACACGCACACACACTCACCTTCACCCACTGCAACATGATGATGTGATCAAAAAGTCAAACACACAAAGGTTTGGAGAAACACTAACACCCACATTCTAACAAAGTCCACCCCCGGGTCCTTCATGGGGGAACCCTTAAAATTTCTGTTGTGAACCCTAGAACAGAGTGTGTGTAGTGTATTGTAAAACCCCTTTTTTTTATGAGTATATGTATTTATATTTTTATAAGAACCCTTAATTATCCAGTGAACCCTTAAAGAACCCTTGAAGAATCTTTTTTTTCCAATAGTGTATGTATTAACTGGAAACAACCCTTAATTTCCCAATGAACCTTTAAAGAACCATAGAAGATTCCCTTTTTCAGGAGTGTATGTGTTACCAGGGAACCTTTTTTGGAAGCTAAGAGTCATTAAATATCCAATGAACTCTTAAAGAACCATTGGAGAGCCACTTTTTCCCTAAGACTGTAAGTATTCACTGGGAACTCTTTTCGGTCGTTAAAGATCCTTAATTATCCAATGAACCCTTGAAGATCCATTTTTCCCCCTAAAAGTGTGTATACTGACTTAAGTGTGTGGTACAAAGCCCAAAATATTGTGAAATATTTCCTTCTTAATACTTAGAACCACACTTGTCACTTTCAGCATGTTTTTTGTTGATGTCTGAAAGCATAGTGTAAATTATCCAGTGCCCGCCGATATCCCACAATGCACTGCAGTAGCACCGTGTTCAAATGAACACCCATAGTGCACTTTTGTAGTTTGGAGGGAGTAGAATTAGGCTGCAATTTTACATTTACATTTACGGCAATTGGCAGACGCCCTTATAAGGGCGACTTACAATTATCTCATTTATACACCTGAGCAGTTGAGGGTTAAGGGCCTTGCTCAAGGGCCCAGCAGTGGCAGCTTGGCGGTGCTGGAATTTGAACTCTCAACCTTCCGATCAGGAGTCCAACGTCTTAACCACCGAGCTACCACTTCCCGTTTCCCTTCCCCAAATTTGATAAACAATGTTTAAATCTTCTATTTGTTGCATCTTCTCTTTCTTCTTGCACAAACTTTTACAGTTCAGACAAATGAAACAACCTTTTAAAGCATTTCTCTGAATCCTTGGCATTTCCGTTAAGCTTTTTTTAAGCTTGGCATTTCTACGAATACTTGGCATTTCAAAGCTGGGTGGACGCAAATGTCCTTACGCATGCATGTGCCCACCCCTGATGAACTATCTCTCTGCGTTCCTCTTTAACAGGGTTATGGAAAATGAAGAAAGCAGGAAGGAGTACTTGGTTTTCCCAGCGAGTAAGAACCAATGTCCAAGTCAGAAGGGTCGTAAGATCCCACTGAAGGGGAATGGACGCAGGATCGACTATATCCTGTACAGAGAGGAAGGCCTGCACGCCGACTGGAAAGTGGTCAGTATGAAGAAGTGACGTACCTCAGTCTGTTTTATTCAACGCTGCCACCGTGTGGCACAATGTAGAAACAGCCTGATTGATTTTATTTATTAAAAAATAAGATGTACTTTTTATCCATACAGTTATAGTTACATTTAATGTTGTGAAACAAGTTATCACTTACATTATAGCAGCTATAAAATGTAGTTCCCTCACCAGCCTCTCTTTATTTCTCTCTCTTGAAGGGCAAAAAAATGCAACTTGAAATTCTTTTCACAGAATCTTTAAATGCTGTAGTCATCAGAATGTCAACACAAAATGTTTAATCATAATGTGAGGAAATTTTTAGATCTATCAATATGGCTGAAACAGCTCTATACAAACTTATTTATTACCTGCCCTTCGGTTCTACTGATTTGTGCATGCAGTCAGCATTCCTGAAGTGACTTTCAGTCTGTGGTAAATCACACTAACTGATTTGCATTGATTCTGCCCCCTACTTTACACTCGATTTGACACTTTTTTTAGGAATAAATGGCTCAAATTAACTATTCATTAAGGCAAAAATTGCCCAGATGAGTTATTTTGCGCTTATGAAAGATGCAGCTTTCTGTAGAATCTGGTAGTAAATCAGCTTGGAAAGTTTTTGTGGGTATTATTAACTTTTTGGGGTTTTTTTATTTTTGTATTTTGTAAATCAGTGTCTGTGTATGTACAGACATGCAGATAAAGTTGTTTTGAGAAGTGCAGAATACTGTACATGGGCCAATAATTCATTAATCTACAGTGCAGTGAAAAAGTGTTTGCCCCAGATCTTTGTTTCAGATCTTTGAAGAAAATTTTATACAAAACAAAGACAACTTCAGCAAACACAAAATATACTTTTAAAATTATCATTTCATTTATTGTAGGAAAATGGTTATCCAACACCAACTGGTCCTGTGTGAAAAAGTAATTGCCCCCTTATCTACTCAACCAAACAGTTAACTAAATTTAATTGATAATTACTTTCAGTTAGACTAGACACACCCAGGCTTGGTTACTGCCAGTTCTGTTCAATCTAAACATCATTTAAATAGAATCTTTCCAGCAGTGTGAATCAGGCTAATAGGTGTCAACAAGCAGCACACCGTGCCATGATCAGAGCCGAGAAATATATCAGTCTGGAAAGGGTTACAAATCCATTTCTGCGAGTGCGAGCCATTATCTCCAAATGGAGAAAACACATAACCATGCTGAATCTTCCCAGAAGTGGCTGGCCTACCAAAATTCCTCCACAAATACATTGATGACACACCCAGGAAGTCATAAAAGAACCCAAACGAACTTCTAAAGAATTGCAGGCCTTGCCCACCTCAGATAAGCTCAGTGTTGATGATTCCACTGTAAGAGACTGGGCAAAAATGGTATCCATGGGAGACTTGCAATGTGAAGATCACTGCTCACCAAGAGGAACATAAAGGGTTAGAATGGCTGTTGACTGCTGAGTCAAAAGTGGAGCTTTTGGGAAGACATGGGTCCCGTTACATCTGGTGAGAAAAAGCTGAGACAGCATTTGACAATAAGAACATCATACCAACAGTCAAACTTGGTGGTGGTAGTGTGATGTTGTGGGGATGCTTTGCTGCTTCAGAGCATGGGCAACTTGCCATAATTGGTAGAACCATGAATTCTGCTGTTTACCAGAAAACAGAGAACGAGACTGTCCGGTCATCAGTTCGTGATCTGAAGCTCAAGTGTATCTGGGTTGTGCAGCAAGAAAGTGATCCAAAGCACATGAGAAGAAACAAAATTAAGGTTTTGTAGTGACTTAGTCAACGTCCTGACTTGAACCCTATAGAGATCCTGTGGCAGGACTCGAAAGTTCTCCAATGCGGCTGAATTAAAGCAACTAAAGCAGAAGTAG
This sequence comes from Pangasianodon hypophthalmus, assembly GCF_027358585.1. Classification (NCBI taxonomy): domain Eukaryota; kingdom Metazoa; phylum Chordata; class Actinopteri; order Siluriformes; family Pangasiidae; genus Pangasianodon; species Pangasianodon hypophthalmus. The sequence goes on from NC_069716.1 coordinate 28,161,281, forward strand.
AAGACTGGGCCAGAACTCGTCCACAGCAATATGAAAAACTGGTCACAGCTGCTGCTGCTTAAAGTGGCGAGTTCAATTCCAGTTTCCAATGAGTGATAACCTTGTCCCTTCGGTAAAAGAAATGATCATTTAAAAACTGTTCTTTTTTGTCATATATTACATTTTATATGAGGATCTGAAACCATTTAGTGAGACAAATATGCAAAAATGGAGGAAAGCAAATGTTTTTTTTTAATGGCACTATACCTAGATGTACTCACTTGGCTTTTTATCAGGTCCTCATACAGCAGTCCTCGGTCCTCATACATTCAAACTTTTTCCCCATGTGGCCCACTGTGCGGTGTTTGGAGTCTCTGGAAAACCTTTAGCACCATCCAAAACATCAGCAGTGTGAGACGGGGAAAGAGAGTGGGGTTTCCAGATAGTTTCAGTTAATATCTGAGTCACTTAAATGATGATTGGCTCATCTGCCGATTTTATTATGGGAAGTAAGACAGTCCTGTAGGTGTATTTTGGAGTATGTTCCACATGTTAACATGTGGAGCTCATCTGCAAAATGTGTAAAGGTTGGCAGGTCTTTTAAATATTTATTTTTAGCATTTTCTATCTCACTTCTCACCCTCACCCACATGCAGTTGGGCATGCCTGACAGTTTGAGTCTCTCTGCCTTACCATAAAGGTCACTTTATATCTAAAAAGCTGGGTGCTGATTGAGTTATAATGTGTGTATTGTTGTATTATTACAGGACATCGAGGAGTTCAGTTTCATCACTCAGCTGGCCGGACTGACCGATCACCTCTCTGTGGCAGTGCGACTCGCCGTGTCTACAGGGGAGGAAGAGTCATAAATCCGGCTTCCTGTTACACAATGCCACGGACTGAGGGAGAGAGAGAGAGAGAGAGAGAGAGAGAGAGAGAGAAAGCAGAACTAAATCCTAAAACTGCAGAGTAGAGGAAAAGACATGTGTGACGTTTTAAATCTTGACGTACTCTTGTCAGTGACAGCATGGAGGCACGGCGTCACACACACACACCCACACACCCACAAACGCCCACACAAACACACACAGACCCACAAACCACAGATCGACACACTGTCCCCTGTTTAGCATGGTGATCTCACTCTCTCACTTCCTCTTTTGGGACTCAAGAGTGAGAGTTTACGTCCTTATCACGCTTTATCACACGTTCGGCTCACCTCCGCCACTTTCATTTCTCCATGGCCTATGGCTTGAGGAGAAGACTTTTTTTGTGCCATGATTCGAGGAAGTTTTACAGGGAAGCCTGGATTCAGAGTATTGCATGTCCCGATGATTAACACACAAACGTGTTCACTAATGAGACATTTCCCTTTAGCTCTCCTCAAGAACCTCAGCGAGAAGTGTCTTTCTTTTCTAACCTCTTTCTAGACCTTTCTATGGCCGTGCGCGCTGTCTTTATAGAGAGTTTGTACACTGAGTCACCTGATGCGAGTAAACTCGATTCTGATCATTAAGTACAGTCAGAATAATTAACTCTCGTATTTCTAGCGGTTTATTGTAGCCAATCTTTGAAATACAGTAGTGATAACGTGTACATGAGTGTGTGTGTGTGTGTGTGTGTGTGTGTGTGCAACAAGAAAGTTTTAGTGTAGATTTATTCTCTGGTTGAAGATTTTTAACTGTTTGATAAATGCACAGCCATGAGAAACCACCGGCCTGCATGATCACAAAATCCTGAAGATGATTCAGAGATTCGCGGGTTCTAGGTCTCTCACAGATGTACTCCGTCTCACACACACACACACACACACACACACACATTCTCAGTCTCACACACACTGTCTTTTCTTTCTTCAGTATTGCTACAGTAATGATTTTCAAGTTCAATTTGATCAGCCAACCAATCAAATTTGATCTTATGACAACATTCCCAACCTTTCATTTCATTCAACTTAGCATAAATACTGGTTTAACTGTGCACCATAAAGGTTTAGCATTAGCTAAGCTAACTAGTCATTTAAATGCATTACTGAGGTAGCATTAGCCACCTAACTAGTTAGTTTAGCTAACATTACCCCTTCACTTGTCTAGCTAGCTAGCTAATGTCAGACTAACATTGTGTAGTTCAAGCCAATGGCAAGCTAGTTAAGTTTAAGCTAATATATTATGTAATTTAAATCGGTAGCCATGTTGGCTAGCGAGCTAGCTAACAATAAAGCTATTATATTGGCTAAGCTAGCTAGCAAATGTTAGACTAACATCATGTAGGTTAAACAAATGACAAGCTAGTTAACTTGAAGATGTGATATTAGGTTTGCTAGCAAATCAAGTCCAGTTTTAAATCAAATATTATTTAATTTTAATTATTTTGTGTAGTAAAACCAGTATTTTATGCTAAGCATTCTGAATATTGAAGACGTTATACATCAGGGTTGCAAATGGCTAATCATGTGTAATTTAAGCTCTGCCCTTGCTGAGACAGAGATGCCTGTCATTCGCAAATTCAGGACCTTTTTATGGCTCCAAGGCTTGAAGTGAGTTTGCGGTACAGCAAAAAGGCTCTTTGTTCAGGGCAAAAAGGCTTTCTGTATCCCCTCTGAGCCGATGACCGCACCTGTGCAAATGTTTACACCCCCGTTACTCAACACTATGGAGGACACCGGACTCGGGCCGAAAATGACTACACCACATGAACTGCTGTACTTTCTATTCATCCGTCACTTTGTTTGCTTTTATATGCTTTCTATATTATTATTATTATTATTATTATTATTAAGCAATGCAGTGTTTTCCCGCATTAGCTTAGGTGCTAAACAGTTCAACTGCGACAGAAATTGGCATCCTGTCTGCATCCTTCTTAAAGTCCTAGTGTGAAATTGCCAAAATATACAGATGTTAAATACACAGTTGGGTCTGAAAGTTTGAATCCATGAACAAGGACTGTTTTTATTTCATCAGTCACTAAAACCGAATCAAAAATTCAATTCAGTTGGAAATCACAAAAACAAATCACAGCCATAGTGTACTTTAGAAGAACGCTCTCATAGTGTATCGATTTTATACTGTTTTTTACAGTTTTACAAAGTCGAGGAAAAAAAGTGAAGCAAACCAAAACATTGAGTTAACCATTAATTAGTTAATATATTGGTAGCGCAGAGAACTGTATACATATTACACATATACTATACACACTGTGCATATCATATTAGGTATACAGATTTTCTGATGGAAAAAAATAGCTTCATCACAAGTGAAAATTTATATGAGTGATTATCAGTACACAGTATGTGGCTAGCTCTAACCCTTCTATAAGTAACCCTTCTTATACCACAGCATTTTGGCAACAGTAAGAAATTTTCTGAAATAAAGAACAACACTTTTTATCCATTTAGAGTTACATTTAATGTTGTGGAGCATCCATGGAACAAGCAAGTTCCTGTTCTTACTTACATTATAGTAGCTATAAACAGTCCTTCCCTCACCAGCCTCTCTTTATTATTCTTTTAATAAGCTCTTAAGAAGACAAAAAAGTAGACCCCTGAAGTAAACAGTCCTGAGTCAGAAAAGTTTAAGTTTTACAAAGTGCTGACACTGGAGACTCCTTCATAAATGTTAAATAAACATCTGTTTATGGAAAATTATAACATACCAATGATTGTATTGTATGTTTTTCTTTAAATAAAAACGTGTTTTTAAATTTGATTTAGTTTTAGACTCTGAGTATGTGGAGCATCTGCTGTACAAGTCCCCGTGAATGAGCTGTTACTAGAGAAACCATAATGTATTAGAACAAGCGCATTAATATAAGCCAGAGCTACTGTAGTAGAAAATGAATTAACGTCTTCTGACCAATGAGAATCGAGCATTCAGTTGTGCTTTGGTATAAATGTTTGATAACTGATGAACTAAAAACTGACTTTTGGACCTGACTGTGTGTAATGAATGCCACAGATTTTTTAATGTTTTTTTTTTTTTTTTCAAGCATTTAAAATATTGATTTGATTTTGATTTTCAGTGTGTGTTAGTTTTTGGTATTGATCTAAATGTCTAAATCAATACAAAGTTATAGAAGAATATGTTTAAAGGTTGGCATGTTGACTAAGTATAACTCGTTCTGTTCTTTAAATTAATCGAACCACCTCTGCTTATGAAAAGAAATTATTGTTTACACAAAGAAACACAAAGAAAAGCTGACAGGTAAATATATGGGATCATAAATAAATAAATAAATAAATAAATAAATAAAAATCAGTGACATTGGCTGAAGTCAACGAGTTCCCAGCCAGTGAGGCCAAATAATCTAATGTAAATAATTCATTAAAATAATCTTCATATAGTACTTTTACCTCAAAAACCTGTATCTTTTTTATAGATAATAGCTTTATTTCTATAGCACTTCATGCATTTTTAATTCAGCGTTCTCATCGAGGTGCTCTGTACACGCCATCAGGAAAACAAAAAGGTTGAATTTGTAATATACACAAGGCCAGTGTAGAGCATATGTTCATTAAGTAATGTTGGGTTCAGCAATTCTTTTGTAGAAATCCATTTGAAAAAGGAGATGCCTTTTTTTAGATGCTGGTGTCCCCGCTCTACCCAGAATGCATTGCTGATGCCCTGGATAGCAGTTTCAGGATCATGGATTTCTGTATGTGATTTCATGTATATTTTAAATAAAGTTAATAGACATCTGCTTTTTGATGTTTAGTTGTTCCAGCAAATCTACAGTGAAAACTTCATGTCCCATGATGCTCTGCTTTTTGCCTTTTTTTTAGGACTGGGGTGTAGCACAGAGCTTTTCTGTTTTTGGGGAAACTCACCAATTAGGCTTTTAGCATGTGTTTATGAGAATGGATTTTAGAAAATGCATCAATGTTCTAGGCAGACATTGATGTTTTTGCTCTGCATCAGTGTTTCTTCATCCTGCTCCTGGAGAACCCCATCCCTGGACATTTTCATATTTTCCCTTCTCTAACTCACTTGATTCAACTCATCATCTCTAATCTCAACTCACAACCAAATAATTCTTCTGTGGTTTACGATTTTACTACAAACCAGCTATAGAGGCAGGAAATCACCCAAATGTTCACGGTGGTGATCCTCGAGGACCAGGATTGAGAAACACTGCTCTACATGACCGGATATCATCTGCCTGATGGGAACCTCAAAACATGGACACTTCACGCTAGAGCATGTTTCAGCAAAAGGCCAACTTGTTTACACAGACACTGAAGTGCAATTTTGATGCTGTGTTCAGTTTCCTACACTCAGAAAAAAGGTAAAATGTTACGAGGCTAAAGCCTCTTCAGTTTTTCTCTCTGGAGAAGCCATTAAAAGTCCTGCGTAGAACCCAACATCAAAGAGTTTTCCTTTCAGAAAGAAGTTTACGAAGCAAAGACCCCTTAAGGGACCCTTTTATACAAAAGTGTAGTCCATCAAAGCAACTGGGTTTGTTTTAATCTAGATGTTTCACCACGTCTTAGTCTCCATTGGCTGGCAAAACATCTTCAAGATTATAACACAATTGCAGTGTTGTTGAGTCAGTGCTATAACACGAGATTACTGGAAATCTTCATAGATCGTGTGAGTGAGCTCCAAGTCATTGAAAAGTGCTTACATTCACAGACCTGACAACCTTTATGCAAACTTTCATGGGATCCCAAAAAAAAGTCATGGAAGGCGGTGGTTTTGCTTCTCATTTGAGTGATCGGGCGTTGCTTAACATGGGAGTGTATCGTTCATTCATCTTAAGTAACTGCTTTATCCTGGTCAGGGTCACTGTGGTTAAATTACTTATACTATATGGGGAAAAGTTTGTGGACACCTGACCATCACACCCATATGTGCTTGTTGAGTATCTCATTCCAGATTTATTCCCCCTTTGCTGTTATAGTAAGCTCCACTCTTCTGGGAAGGGTTTCCACTAGATGTTGGAGTGTGGCTGTGGGGATTTGTGATCATTCAGCTACAAGAGCATTAGTGAGGTCAGGCACTGATGTTGGTGAGGAGGTCTGGGGTTCAGTCGGTGTTCCAGTTCATCCCAAAGGTGTTCAGTGGGGTTGAGGTCAGGGCTCTGTGTGCAGGACACTCGAGTTCTTCCACTCCAACCTTCACACACCATGTCTTCATGGAGCTCGCTTTGTGCACAGGGGCATTGTCATACTGGAACAGGTTTGGGCCTCTTAGTTCAAGTGAAGGGAAATTGTAAGGCTACAGCACCCAAAGACATTCTATACAGTTGTGTACTTCCATCTTTGTGGAAACAGTCTGGGGAAGAACATATGGGTGTGATGGTCAGGTGTCCACATACTTTTGGAAAAATAGTGTATATTAACTAATACATTGTCAACACAGTGGCAATTTATCCTGGTCAGGGTCACTATGGTTAAATTACGTACATGTATTTGTTTAAAAACTATGTTCATTAGAAAATATTGCAGGTGGGTACAAACAGCAGGGGTGGGCTGTGATTGAAATAAAAAAAAAAACAGTCCTGTTCAAACCTTTACACTTAACCATAGAAGTGATATGAAAGTGAGAATGTTCCAATAAAAGAAAAAGAAAAGAAAGCAATGTACAGTTGTACTGTAGAAAGGGTTTCACCTAGTCTGAAATATTTCCATAGTACTGAGAAGACTTTAGTCTGCCTCACTATTGTTCTTTCCTGACGAGTCAGCATCCTCACAGCAATGATAACGGCATGTGTTAGTCAAGTGGTTTATGTAGCCCCTACAATCAGTGTGACTCGGCCATTTAAAATCCCATCAGAAACACTGTGCATGTCTGATAAAACAAAAGTGAGCAGTGAGAGATGATAAGGAAATGGCGTCTGTTTCACATTCAGTGTGAAAATGTCTGGCAACTAGCATTAAGGGAGTTCATGCTTCCAATGATGATACAAACGTGAAATGAGGAGCTACCATCATCATAACTAGCTTGACCTGACTGAGGATTACAGTTAATTAGCTACAGTTAACTAGTGAGTTACATTCAATGCAGTCAGTTATCTAATATTAAAATGCTATAGCTGAGTTAATGCTATAGCATTGCCATTTCACAGCTACATGGTTCAATCCTGAGCTCCGATTACTGCCTGTGCAGAGTTTCATATGTTCTCTCTGTGTCTGCTTGGGGGTCCTCCAGGATCTATGGTTTCCCCCACATCCCAAAAACATGCCAGGAGGTGCACTAGATATGCTAAGTTGCCCCTGTGTGTGCATGGTGCCCTAGACAGGCTGTATTCCCATATCACACCCAGTGTTCCCGGGCTTACGTAAGACGGATGGATGAATGAGTGAATGAATGAATATAGCTTGCTTGCTAATTTGTTTTTAAATAACACAGAAAGATTTCTGATTTTCAAATGGACCAATCAGATTGGCTGTACTCTGATGTATGCAGTAGACTTACTGACATTGCTTTGCAATGAGGTGCACCAGTGAGTATAGAACACCCATAATGCATTGTGCCATTTGAAGGTAGTTTGGGTTCAGGATGGTTTAGGGCAAATCCACAATGGACTGATGATAATGTGTGCTGTACTGTGCACCAGCATAGAACACAGGGAGCAAGGCACCATTTCTTGGAGAAAAAAACTATATAGCTCATCAATTCAGTGGGTTTATATGAACCACAGAGTGAAAGGGCATAAGTGAAACAGGGAGAGTGGTATGCAGTGTGTACTGATGTCTCTCTCAGTTCCTAAATCAGTCCCCCATCTTTTGTGGTTCCTAGTTTAACCATAAAATGCCATTTGACTAAAGGTTCTTCTTTTTGGTTTTCCTTCCTAGGGAAAGTGTTTCAGCACCGGCTTGTGTGTGTGTGTGTGTGTGTGTGTGTGTGTGTGTGTATATATATATATATATACAGTCAGGTCCAGAAGTATTTGGACAATGACAGAGTTTTTGTGATTTTGCCTTTATACTCCACCACAATGGATTTGAAATAAAACAATCAAAATGTGATTGAAGTGTAGACTTTTGGCTTTATTTTAAGAGGTCGTACAAAAATATGACATTTACCATTTAGGAATTACAACCATTTTAAGCAAAGTACCTCCATTTTCAGGGGCTCAAAGGTATTTGGACAATTGACTGACAAGAAGTTAATTGACCACGTGCGGTCCATTTCCTCGTTACTTCAAGACAAATGAAGCAGATAAAAGGTCTGGAGTTGATATCAGGTGTTGAGTTGGCATTTGGCAGCTGTTCGACTAGAGCTACCAATATGAAGTCCAAGGAGATCTCAATGCAAGTGAAGGAGGCCATCATTAGGCTGAAAAAACAACATAAATCTATAAGAGAGATAGCAAAAACCTGAGGTGTGGCCAAATCAACAGTTGGATACATTTTAAAAAGAAAGAAATCACTGTTGAGCTCAACAACATCGAAAGGCCTGGAAGACCACGGAAGACAACTAAAGTGGATGATCACAGAATCCTTTCCTTGGTGAAGAAAAACCCCTTCACAACATCAACAGAAGTCAAGAATACTCTGGAGAAGGTAGGCGTACCATTGTCAAAATCTACAATCAAGAGACGCCTTCATGAATGTAAATACAGAGGGTTTACAACAAGGTGCAAACCACTGGTAACATTCAAGAACAGGAAAGCCAGATTAGACTTTGCCGGAAAACATCTAAAAAACCCTCCCATGTTCTGGAATAAGATTCTTTGGACTGATGAAACCAAGATTAACTTGTACCAGAATGATGGGAAGAGAAAAGTATGGGGAAAGAAAGGAACAGCTCATGATCCAAAGTATACCACATCATGTGTCAAACATGGTGGAGGCAGTGTTATGGCATGGGCATGTATGGCTGCCAATGGAACGGGCTCACTGGTGTTTACTGATGATCTGACTGCTGACAGAAGTAACAAGATGAATTCTGAGGTGTATAGGGCTATACTCTCTGCTCACATTCAACATAGGATAGGATGCCGCTTCACAGTGGAGGTGGATAATGACCCTAAACATACTGCGAAAGCAACTCACGACTTTTTGAACGCAAAGAAATGGAATATTCTTCAATGGCCAAGTCAGTCGCCTGATCTCAACCCAATAGAGCATGCTTTTCACTTACTGAAGACAAGACTGGAGGCAGAAAGACCCACAAACAAGCAGCAACTGAAGGTGGCTGCAGTGAAGGCCTGGCAAAGCATCTCCAGGGAGGAAACTCAGAATTTGAGTTTTGAGAACATGGGCTCCAGACTTCAGGCAGTCATTGAATGCAAAGGATTTTCATCCAAGTATTAAAATTATGGTTATATTTACAATTATGTCACTTTGTCCAAATACCTTTGAGCCCCTGAAAATGGAGGTACTTTGCTGAAAATGGCTGTAATTCCTAAAGGGTAAATGCCATATTTTTGTGGAACCTCTTAAAATAAAGCTGAAAGTCTACACTTCGATCACATCTTGATTGTTTTATTTCATTGTGGTGGTGTATAAAGGCAAAATCACAAAAACTCTGTCATTTTCCAAATACTTCCGGACCTAACTATATACATTATATACGTATATATATAAACAATGTGCAGTTTTAAAGCAGCGTGTGTTTATTCATGGAGGGCTGGTGGGTGCTTTCCTGCCTCATGTCCCGTGGAGTTTACCACAGAACAGGGGAAATAGTGTGTATTGTTGTGTGTGTGTGTGTGTGTGTGTGAATCAGAGAAGCAAATTAGGGGAAAAGAATATGTGCTTCTCCTTTACATGTAAAAATTGGCAGAATGTAAAGATTAATTAAAAAATAGTGGTACATAATGTGACTTGAGATTTTATCATAAAACATTATCAACGACAGAATGGTGTGATGAAGCCGAGTTACTGTTAACACCTTGAAGTTTATTATTTTCCTATAACAACATGTCCTGAAGTGTTTTATTCCTCACACACCACAGCAGTTTGCCAATAAATAGAAAATGTTTTTTTTTAACGAACATCAATTTTACTTTTTATCCATTTATAGTCATATTTAATGTTTTGGAACGTTTGTTAGACGAGTAAGTTTCTGTTCTCACTTCCATTATAGCAGCTATAAAGAGTTGTTTACTCAACAGCCTCTTTTTATTTCTCTCTCAAGCCAAAAAAAAAAAAAAAAATGCAGCTTGTCATGTTACAAAAAAAAAAGTCTAAACTCTTCTGTCATAAAAAATGTTGGACAATGTAAAGTTACAGCACCTCTGACTGTAACAAAGTGCTGATACTGGAGCATCTCCTTCCAGACAACTTCAACATTTCAACGATCACGTGTTTATCTGTTTATTCTATGTTATTACTATTAACCTATGATGTCATTACCATGACTAAATGTATTGTCACTCAGTAGTCTTCTATTTAAGAGTAAAAATTCACCTGGCTGCCACTGAAGAATCATGTGGGAAAGTTTTGTAATCTCCAGCATCACACACTGGATCAGAGTCTGGGCTTGGAGCCAACATTGTGTGTATAACAATTGTGTTATGTTGGATATGAACAGACCTACTGGGTTTAACACACACGCACACACACACACACATTCAGTATAAGCTCTAATTTTTCCCAAAAGCTCTAGAGTGAAGATCATCTGTCTTTATTAGAGAGTAATTCAACTCGCTCTGCTGTTTTTACGACAGTGTTCACAGGCCGCAAAACCAAATAAAAGTCTGCTCTGAGCCCAGGATAAATTAATTATTTAATGATTTAATTTAAAAAGAAACTTATAATTTCACACAGTTCTTTACATTTATATTTAATGCAATTTTCCTATCACCATCTCAGGGAGTTTTTCCTTGCCACCGTCGCCCTGCTTGCTCATCAGAGACGGCACACACACACACTTCACTTTACTTTTGTTTGTGTAAAGCTGCTTTGAGACAATGACCTTTGTAAAAAAGTGCTATACAAATAAAAATGAATTGAATTGAATTGAATTTAAAGCCCCTATTTAATGCAATGAAATATCAATCAACAATGTTTGAGTGTGTGTAAGTGAACTGGGCTTATTCAAAAAGCTATAAACCTGGGACTATAAATCTACCGATCTACCGCGACTGAGGAGAGGAAGAAGAAGAAAAACTTTTTACTGAAGGTGTGGTCCCATATATATATAAATATATATATATATATATATAAAGACCCTTGAACCGTGAGTATATCAGAAGTTTAGGTCTGAATTTAAGCAACAGCCTCATATTTTAAATCTTGTCATGCAAAGTAAATTTGAAGCTTTTTAAAGAGGGATTTTTTTCCCTCTTATACCACAGCAATTTTCCAGTATTGCAATATATTATTGAATAAAAGATGACCTGGCATACTTTTTGTCTGCTTAGAATTATATCTCAACTTGTCATGTTACGGAGAAACCACTGAAAAGTGTAAACTCCTCTGTCTTGATGAAGTCAGAAAACGTAAAGTTCCAGCTTTACCTCTGACTGTTACAAAGTGCTGACACTGGGGACTCCCGCTATAAAAGTTACATAAATATCTCCTGACAGAAAACGTCACCGCTTCAAAGAATACACATGTTTTTTAATCTTAATCTTAGATTTTAATCTTAATCTTAGTCTTTTAATCTTTAATATGGAGGATTTGCTGTACACATCAATATGAATGAGTTGTTACTATAGGGCAGTAGTGGTTACTAAAGAAAAATAGTATTTCACTGTGCTGTAATATATATGTGACAAATAAAGCCTTCTTCTATTGTCAGAGCTGGGTTAGGGTTAGGGTTATAGAAAATTAATCACCAACCTTCTGACCAATCAGAATTCAGAATTCAATAGTGTTGTGGTATAAATTGTAAAGGTTATAGCACTGAAGTTCTTATAGTGATTAAATAGTAATAAACAAACTCCAAAAAGACTGGCAGTGTACACACACACACACACACACTCAGTCACTAGTTTATTAAGTATACTGATCAAAATAACTAATGAACTGGCAACTGAGTGTTAATGTTTCCTTAAATTGAATCAAGTTAATTGTTCAACACTACGACTTTTAGTTGTTAAAAACAGAAACAGTAAATCTGTGGTAGAAAACTCCTGAAGCTGATTTCTGGCTCTGCTTTTTGAAGCTCAGTGGTTAAAATGCTGTGCTAATATCCAGATTGTGGGCTTTTTTTTTTTTTTGGCATCTGCCTCACTTGTTTGTGGATTTAGAGAAAAGAATCTACCAAATAAGTAAATGTAAAAACAATCCACACAGTGTTTGTTTTATATAACGTACTACTGAAAGCTGTTTTTGGATCAAGGATGACATTTTGAAAAGGTTGAATTTTTTAATTTCGTTGTTGCAGTTCCTCCCACAAAAATAGATAGTTCGAAACAGCTTGGGGAAAAAACTCAAAAATCTTCTCTCCCCGTGTTATTTTACATCTCACCATCAGTTTCTGCCTGATTTACTGAAAGAGGACCTGAAACTGGGGGGGTGTTGCTTAGATTGAACAGCACACTGCTCATGATCACTGCTCTTCAGTAGAAAAAAAACAAAACATTATATTGTACTAATCATAATAATACACCCCGTACACTGACATCATATATCATAGACTTTATATATAATGTAATGAGATATAAATATAATAAATAACTGCAGTCATTTTCAGTAATAATTACACTATATGGCCAAAAGTATGTGGACACCTGACCATCACAAACAGATGTACTTGGAGTTGTTCCCTCCTTTGGTGTTGTAATAAGCTCCACTCTTCTGGGAAGGATTTCCACTAGATTTTGTGCATTAGTGAGGTCAGGCACTGGTGTTGGGATGTCGAGGAGGTCTGGGGTGCCTTCAGTGTTCCAGTTCATCCCAAAGGTGTTCAGTGGGGTTGAGGTCAGGACTCTGAAGGACACCTGAGTTCTTCTACTCCAACCTTGTTATTTGTTATGAAGCTCGCTTTGCGCACAATAGCTTTTGGCCTCTTAGTTCCAGTGAAGGGAAATTGTAATGCTACAGAAAACAAAGAATTTCTAGACAATTGTATGCCTCCATCTTTGTGGGTATGATGGTCAGGTATCCACATACAAAAATAAGCAGATTTCTTTTTGTCAGAAATTAGAATCTTAACCTTACGTATAATTCATTTTACAATTTTTCCTCTCAATGTATTTAAGAGAACTCTTATAATACCAAAACCACCACCATTATTATTATTATTATTATTATTATTATTATTATTATTATTAAGAAGAAGAAGAAGAAGAAGATAAAAAAGAATACATTTTCAATTTATAAAGCCATTTTTATGCATGACTGATAGAGAGAAAATCACGGGACATGTTATGATCAAATCAGTGAAATCAGTGAGTGTCTGAATGAAACAGCAGGTGACTATCTGATGAGATGCTAATATGTGGTTTTTCTTTCTGTAGCTGATATATGAAGATAGGGTGCATAATCATTACATTACCATAATCTCACAAAAACAGGCAAATGACTCTAAGGGACGTTATTCTTCGCCTCAGTACATGCTGTAGATTGGAGCTGGAGAGACTCAGAACCTGAAGAGTAACTTCAGCAATGTTTGTCATAATGCTTTCTGACTTGAGCTTAAGTTCTTCAAAGGTTGCCCCCTGTCAGGTCACTAGTTTGCTAAAGTTTCACTTGTGTATCATGTAAGACTACTAACACATATATTATTATACCTATGATAAGTAGGTATAGTGGAAGATTTTATTTGTTTTATACACTTAGTGTACACTTAGCAGTGCTAGCAGCAATACACTATGTGACCAAAAGTATGTAGGACCCATGACCTTCACACCCATATGTGGGTCTTCCCCAACTCGTGCCACAAATATGGAAGCACAGAATTGTCTAGAATGTCTTTGTATGTTGTAGAATTAAGATTTCCCTTCACTGGAACTAGAAGGCCTAGCTGAAACATGATAATGCCCTGTGCACAAAGCACAGTTTATAAATGTGCTTTTCCAAGGTCGGTGTGGAAGAAATTGAACGGTACACATGAACTGGAACGCTGACTGCATGCCAGGCCATCTCACCCAACATCAGTGCCTGATCTCGCTAATGCTCTTGTGGCTGAATGAAGAAATCCCCACAGCCACGCTCCAAAATCTAGTGGATCTTCCCAGAAGAGTGGAGCTTATTATAATAGCAAAGGAGGAATAAATCTGTAATGGACTGTTCAACAAACTCATAGTATGGGTTTACACTGAACATAAACATTATGTAGTGTTTATTATTTCTGTTCTAATTAGCCACATTTGATTAGCATGCCTCAATATGAATTTAATTGTAGAACGGGTTAGCGCTAACAGAAGAACAAAAGCAGGCCCATGTATTGTACGGTATTGTATCATAATCCTTGGGGGAAGATACCCACGGTACTGTGCTCTCTCAATATGAGAGAACCTGGTGAAAGGGACTTCCTTGGATCATGATTATGGTCATAGGGTCACCAAAAAACCTTTAATTAACACGTTTTTCAGATTAATTTAAAAGGCTCACTTTTACAAATAATTTACTTTGGTATTGTTCACTCCACTGAACACTTTGGCTCTAAAGGCAGCTGGATAAAAATGATACATCCAACATACTTGGGAAAAATCCTCGTAACATTTGGAGGAGAAGAACAGCAAAACACTCATTCTATAATAGCCAAAATTCAATAGAACTTTGGTAGAACTTTAAAGGCTGTGCTTTTTAATTAAACAGTTTATTTCTTTTCTGTAACTATCTTGTGAATTGTTCAAATACCCATGCAGTATAAATTATTTACTGAACATAAAATATCAGAATAAGTATTGTATGTTTGTAAATTGAGGGAACAGAAGAATCAAGCAACATGGGAATGAAACATAGAACCCTGGGAACACAGAGCCCTAAAAAAAAATCAAGGACCGTTTCCCAAAAAAATATGATTTGGAAACTTATTACCCTAGAAACATAGCCTTAGAACCATTGGGCCCTGGAATCCTAGCACCCTAGAAGCATAGGTGCCAGGAAGGTTCTTTGAATACATAAGACCCTAGAAACATAGAACCATGAAACGTCACTGGAAAATTAGGACCCTAGATACATATGACCCTGGAAGTATAGGACCCTAGAAAAATAGAAGCCTAGAAACATACGGCCCTAGAAACTTTGGACCCTGGAAGGTCCCTTGAAACATGGGTCACTAGAAGGTTAGAACCCAAGAAAAATTGGTCCCTGGAAATACCCTAGAAATATAGGACTTTTTTCTAAAAATATAATGAGGAAACATGTATATTAGAAAAATGTAGCAGGATTTGGGTTGTTTCAATAGAGAATTTCAATGATACTGAGAAAATTAGGCTCTGTAATCATGTGGCTGAAAGAACACCGGTCCCTAAAGATAAGGGTGAACTTATGATAGATGACAAAGTTCCTTAACCAGAACACACACGCTTGTGACTAAGGTATACATGCTTTATTGTCATGATATTATGACTTGCTGTTATTGTCTTTTTTTCTGATTGAACCTCGATAATTACTCACCTCCTACGACAGCTCTGTGGCTCAAACGCAACATCAAAGCTGACACGCAGAGGCTTGTACATTTCCAGAGACTTGTTATTTCGTATGAATATCTGCCACCCCTGCCACCCCGTCACCTTTTAGAATTAATTGAATTTATTTGTTTAAAACCATAATAATAAGGATCACAAAATAATATTAAAGACTTGTTATTTTGGAGCCATGTGTCCAGTGACTCTCCCCACCTCCGCTCTTTTTTTTTTCAGAACCATAGCATGTTGACACTTAAAAAAAGGGAAGTGAAAATTCTTAACTCAAACATTCTTAGCATTTCACAGTTCGCACTGAATGTCATATAGTTACAAAGGCAGATTCTCCCTCTGGACATTTTCCAACACGTAGGGAAACTATAGAGCACCCTCACTACTTCCTTCCTCCAGCCTGGGGCTTCCCCTGCAACTGCTGTGTATAAAAATCAACAAGCTGCCTCTCTAATGGACCACAACACAGTGAGATCTCCTCAGGTGCTCATCTTCTTTAATCTATCCATTAGTCCTTTGGGTTCGATTCAGCCGAAGAGCTTGAACAGGAACGCAAGATGTCGGCCTGCCGTTTGATCCTCCTGTCCGTCGTGGTGGTGCTGCTGAGTGCAGTCACACTCACTGAAGGTGAACTATTTGACTATTGATACGTTAAAGTTGTTGGGTGGCTTTTTTACCATTTACTATTATGCTCCTCTTTTTTGCTCATTTTTGTTGTATTAGTTCAAATTTTTAAAATATTTTTGAATACGTATACTAACTTAAAATAGCTACATGCCACGGTGCTATTGAATTCAGGATTCTGATTAGTCAGAAAGTGTTGATTAATTTTCTGATCACACAAATCACAGTTTTATTTTAATTCGCTCACGTAATCATCACACGAACTGATTAAAAGAACGTGTAATTGTTGATATTGTGAATTTTTCTGTAAATTTATGGAAGAAGTCTCCAGTGTCAGTGCTTTGTAACAGTCATAGGTAAAGCTGTAACTTTGGGACGTGCGCTTTTAGAAAAATAATCAGCTGTGGTGTGGTAACGGTAACTCCGCTTCATCACACCACCCTCTTTTTACTTAAATCTGCTAAATATGTTCAGCTTTGGCATTATTATACAACACACTTTCAAGCCTATAAAGCTGTTTTAGATTAAATTGGATTGAATTGTGAAAGAATATAAATTAAATATCAAGAGGAAGTGGGAAAACTATAAAGTTGATAGCAACTGGTGTTAGACCTTTATTACGCCAGAATTTAAGTATGAGTCTGTGTGTTATGTAGGCCTGACACTTCAACAATCAGTATAATGGATATAATTGACTTTGTGTAGAACTGTGTGTAGAGCTCTACTGATTGTGTGATATTTCACAGGAATGCGTTACAAAGCCACGACAAATGTCTGCTGCTACTCCTTCAACCAACGTGCTCTGAAGGCCAACATGGTGGCCAGCTACAGCCTGACCAGCCCGCAGTGCTCTAAACAGGCCATAGTGTAAGTGTGCTATTATCTGGTATTATTATTGTGCATGATTATTGTGTGTGTGTGTGTGTGTGTGTGTGTGTGTGTGTGAGAGAGAGAGAGAGAGAATGAGAGAGAGAGAGAGAGAGAGAGAGAGTCATACAAACAGTCAGATAGACAGACAAAGAGAAGCAGACAGGGAGTGAGAGATAGACAGATAGAAAGAGGCAGACAGACAGCTAGAGATAAAGACAGACAGGCAGACTGAGAAAGAGACAGACTGAGAGACAGATTGACAAACAGAGAGAGAGACAGAAAGAGAGAGACAGGGAGAAAGACAAAAACCGAAAGAGAAACTAACAGAAAGTTGAATTTTGGGAAAAATCATAACATCACAGGGTTTTTTTTTTTTACCCCATGAAGCAGTGTTAGGTCATGTGCTGATTCAGATAGAAACAGGATGTTGAAAGCGCAAAAAGTACTAAAATAACCTCACAGAGTTGCACAGAGAACTCAGACTCCCCCTGCTGTCTACAATGCAGTCAAATGTGTGTGCATGTGTGTGTGTGTGTGTGAGAGAGAGAGAGTTTAAACATATAAAATTAATTATTAATATTAAATTCATGAGTCGTCTTTCTTTAGACACAAAGTGCTTTATTATTTACTTATGACAGTGCCACTCTTTTAGATTTCCTTTTCATGATCCATCAGCACGCCTCTGGTTTTGTGCTAATTTTGTGTAGTTGATAAATTTAAAAATCCTCAGTTAAGTTTGGACTTGTGTTATTATGTTCCTATATTTTTATTCATAGTTCATTACTATGCAGAATTGTCACTTTACTCACACAGAGACCTCTCTGATCACATGCTTGAGAGAGTTTGGCATATAATCTTCAGTTTCATTGATACTTAGTTGCTTTTTTTTCACTACAGGTTCAAAACTAAGAGAGGAAAGGATGTGTGTGCCAAACTCACTGACCCCTGGGTGAAGGACCTCATCAAGTTTCTGGACAACAAATTAGGAAGCCAGGGAGCCATTTAATCATGTTGACCTTCATTATCATCATCATTATCATCATGATCGAATTCTCTGATGGATTTCGAGCAGATTTGCACAAACTCTAATGATGTACAAATCTCTGAAATACCACTAATAATTCACCACATTAAAGCTACCATTGCAGAATGAATGTTCTCTTTATGAATGTTATACTCATTTTGTTTTCTATTTTTATTCTATTCTATTTTACCTGTATTAATGTGTGTAATATGTGGAAACTAAAATTCTAAAAATAAATAAAGTGAAGAGATGCAAACATTCCCTTGGTTGTCATTGGTTACATATATACAGTAAAACCACATGCCTAATATTGTGTAAGGTCACCCTTGTGCTGCCAAATCATCTCTGGCCCGTCAAGGTCAAGATCCTATAAGTCCTGTAAGTTGTGAGGTGGGGCTTCCTTCTCGTTTGTCCAGCACATCCCACAGATGTGAGATTGAGATCTGGGGAATTTAGAGGCCAAGTCAACACCTTGAACTCTTTGTCATGTTCCTCAAACCATTCCTGAACGGTTTCTGCAGTGTTGCAGGGAGCGTTATCCTGCTGAAAGAGGCCACTGGCATTAGGGAATACCGTTGCCATGAAGGGGTGTACTTGCTTAATATAGCAAATAAAACAGAAACAAATGCTTGGCTTTCTGAAATTCATCAAATCTATGATTAAGGGTTTAGATCCTTGGATCTAAGGATCAAATCTAAAAAAAAAACATATACACCTCACATATCAAGCAGCTAAGTAGCCAAGTTTACTCAGAGTTTTTTTTTTCTAACAAGAGGCTAGACAAACTACTAGAAAATTTGTTCCCATGCCTCTTGTTTTCTCTCTCTTGAAGTTACCAAGACAAAGAAAAAGAAACTGCTGCTTGTCATGTTACAGAGAAACTGGAAACTTCTTAAAGACTTTTTAAAGACTTTCCCATGTCAGAAAAGTTTTTGACTATTACAAAGTGCTGACACTGGCGACTCCTTCCATAGATGTTACATAAAATGTCTCCTAACAGAAAACTTTACCACATCAACAATTCTACATTTTTCTTTTGTTAACATCAGTTTAATTTATCTCTTTATTATTAGCCTTATAGTATTATGCAATGAACGCCATGCAAGTCCCTTTGAACAAGCTGTTACTATAGAAACAAAAACATATTAGAACAAGGGCTTTTATATAAACCTGTGATTTATATTAGAGCTGGATCTACTATCACCTTCTGATTGAAGAATTTAATCGTGCTGTAGTATAAGAGAAGCGTGTGTCACCTAGTGTGTGTGTTGGTACTCTAGCATCTGAGTTTTAAAGCTTGTGAGAACATTAACTGGTAGACCAATAAAGTGAGCATTACAATAATCAGTATGAGAGCTAGGGCTGTAGGACTCGAGTCTGGTCTCGAGACATTTTCTGTATTGACTTGGACTTGTCTCAGACTTACTGTCTCTTGTACTTGGACTTGTCTTGGTCCTTGGCTTTGTTCTCACTAAATATGGTTTTGGTATTGACTGGGGGATTGTAAAAATAATGTTCGTGTAGTCCTTTATTTGCACAATGCGCAATGTTTGACAAGAAATAATTCCTGCTTCTAAAAACAGCCTAATCATTTATGCAATGTATGAATGAACAACTAGTTGAAGACTTGGCCTCAAAAAGGATTTAATGGCTTTCATTTGGACTTGACTTGGCTTTAACCCATTTAAGACATGGTCTTGACTCAATCTTGGTTAGTCCCGGTCCTGGACTTGTCTTGAACATGTCTATGGCAGTCTCGACTACAGCCCTACTGAAAGCATGAAGTAATGCACTAGCAATGTGAATGGGACTACTAGCAATACTTCTGTTTCATCTGTGCTCAGTATAAAGTTTTCTTTTTTCCAAAGCTTTATGCTGTCTGTTGGAAACCTGTATTGTTGGAATGATGGAGGAATTATTATTGGGAAGTGTGGAAGAATTTGCACGACATACAGTGTAACTGAATATCATCAGTACAACAATGAAAGCTGAGACCATGACAACGGATAATTTGTCCAACAGGTAGCATGTATGTGATTTTAAAAAAGAGTAAGAAAGTCTCAAAAGTTCACAGTAAATCATAAAGCAATGACTCATGATACTATAGCAAATACTGCGTAGTGTATATATTTATGAGAGACAAAAACAAAATGTAAAAACCAAAACAGTATGGATTATTTTCTTGCTACTTAGTTAACTGTAATAGGATAAAGCATGATCCGCTTTCTTCTTCTTCTTCTTCTTCTTCTTCTGTACACTGTATGACTGTGTTCAGTCACAATTACAAACCACAATCCACCATTATCAAAGTTATTATGTTTTTTATAGTTTTTATAGTTATTAGTCTGTTTGACTCATCACATGAATCTCAAAACAAGTTTATAAATAATTAATATACATATAATTAACATCACTTGTGTTTAGATGGTAGAAAGTACAGGAATAAAAACTCCATGACTCCAATAAATAGCCCAAAATATTGTACACATTTAAATAATGAAGATAATATTTACATAGTGAGATTATGTTCAAAATATAAAGAAATGTGCTGAGGAGGTTTGTGGAATTTATACAAGGGGTATATATACAAGAATATTATATATTAATATGCTATTATATATATATATAATACACACTCATATATATATATATATATATATATAACACCAGGTGGCACTGTCACTTTGAGAGCTGAGAATAAGTCACGGGAATGTACACTGCTGATTGTATGAGTAAATAATTACAAAAGGCTTCTTTAAAAAAATAAAGAATTTTAATTTAAGTACACATTTTGACATTAGATTAAGTTCTCCATAGTAACTTATGAAGCAGTTGTCTGTGTTGAAAAGCCATAGAGGGCTGAGCTTCAGGGATTTGATTATGTGTTTTTTCTAAGATCCACTGCTTTCACGTGATTGCTAATGTAGCCGTCGGATCCATGCAGAACCTCCTTCCAGTCTTGGTCAAAAAGCAATGAGAAAGACAAAAATATACTGGATTAATCAGGAGAATCAATGAGCAAAGGTTATAATGTATATAAATCTGTAGCCTACATGGTCAAATAGAAAAAATATTAATAACCTGAATGACTTTCTCAGTAATAATGTCTTCAATAAAATGCATAATGCTTGATTAGATTCAGCATAGTTCCCTCACCCGTGGCATCCAGCATTTTTTTTTTTAATCTGATGAGAACCAAAATGTATAGCCTCTAGCTAACTAGCTAAACACAAATTAAATAATGCACAAATCAGTGTTTGATTTAGATATTATGTGCTCAATTTAATGCTAACTTCTTTCTCAGCTTAGATTAGCAAAGTGTCAGGATATACCAGACTCGGAGACAGAGCTAAAAACCCAAAACAAATTTATTAGAGGATTTTTTTATTAGAGGAACCGGAAGGGGAAGGAGTTTACCTGACGGCAGATGTCGTGGGTTCTTGGACATAGCACATTCCTGGCATCCGTGGATGAACTGCTTGACATCCTGAGCCATCCTGGGCCACCAGAATTGATCTTGAAGCAGCAAGAGGGTCATCTTGGTCCCAGAGTGACCAGTGCCTAGGGAGTCGTGGACGGATTTGATTAGTTTATTTTGTAAGGAATTGGGGACATACCTGCAGTTTTCGGGACACCCTGGTGGAGCTGGTTCCATGGCTACTGCCTCTGCTATTTCTTCGTCCAGGGACCAGCGTATGGGACTCACTATTACCTCTGGAGGCAAGATGGGTTCTGGTTCATGGGAAGGTTCCTCTGGGCCATGAAGATGAGACAGGGCATCTGCTTTCACATTCTTGGTACGATAAGAAATAGCACAGTTAAATTGGGTAAAAAAGAGGGCACACGTGGCTTGTCTAGGGTTCAGCCTCTTGGCCTCATGCAGATACTCAAGGTTTCAGTGGTCAATGAGGACAAGGAAGAGATGCTGAGCCCCTTCCAACCAGTGCCTCTACTCTTCCAATGCCAACTTGATGGCCAGTAACTCACGGTGTCATAGTTCTGCTCTGCCGGGGTGAGTTTTTTTTGGAAAAATAGGCACATAGGTGGAGATGTGAGGGATTCCCCTCCTGCTGAGACAATATGGCACCCACTCTGGAGGTCAAGGCATCAACCTCTACCACAAAGGGCTTACTGGGGTCTGGGTGGCACAGGAGGGGTGCCATTGAGAAGGCCTCTTTCAGGGCTTCAAAGGCCTTGGTGGCTTCTTGGGTCCAGGACAGGGACTTGGGCTTTTTCTTAAGGACGGAGGTAAGTGGGGAGGTGATAGAATTGTAGTTTTTATAAACCGATGGTAGAAATTAGAGAAGCCCAAGAACCTCTGAAGCTCTTTAACAGTTGTGGGTATTGGCCACGTCTTGACAGCTTGGACCTTCCCCTCATCCATCTGGATGTGGCACTAATCTGATAACCAAGGAAGGTACTCAAGGACTAGTGGAACATGCACTTCTCTGCCTTAAGGTAAAGCTGATTGTCCCGGAGTTTCTGGAGGACCTTCAACACGTGCTGGTGATGTTCAGCCATTTCCCTGGAGTAGACTAGGATGTTGTCGATATACATCAGGACAAAGCAGTTGATGTACTCCTGGAATACCTCACTTATGAAGCCCTGGAACACAGAGGGGGTGATGACAAGACCATAGGGCATAACCTGGTACTTGTAGTGGCCTGTGGGGGTAATGAATGCAGTCTTCCACTCATACCCCTCTCGTATCCGGATGTGGTTGTATGCACTGCGAAGGTCCATCTTGGTGAATATCCGGGTACCTCGTAGTTGTTCCAATGCTGCTGGGACAAGGGGAAGTGGGTAACGGTACTTAACAGTGATCTTGTTGAGTGCCCGGTAATCTTTGCAAGGCCGGAGACCTCCGTCTTTCTTAGCCACAAAAAAGAAGCTGGAAGCAGCAGGGGAAGTAGACGGAACAATATAGACTTGTTGTAGCACCTCCTGGATGTATTCCTCCATGGCCTTTTGTTCCGGAATTGACAGATTTAATTTTCCCTAAAATTTTCCAAATTTTCCCTTTAGGCACTGGCTCACCCAGTATAATGTCTATGACACAGTCCCATGGCCTATGGGATGGTAGCTGGGAGGCTCGTTTTGGGCAGAAGACATCATTGTACTGGTCATAACAGGCACGAATGACCACAGACTGTTGCTCTATGGGGCTTTCTATGGACGTGGTACAGACCGGGAGGGACTGAGGTTGGAGAGGGAAACATTCAGGGAAGCATTAGTCGCACCACTGTAGGACTTCGCCTGTGGACCACGAAATTATCGGATTGTGTCTTACTAACCAGAGAGAAAACATAAACTGCATTTTCAGAATGATGATCTTCAAAGTCACATTCAAATTTTTAAGTCACTGCATCATTGACTAAAATGGTGGCGATCAATTCTGTGCTCTGTTGCTGGATGTAGTTTTTTTGGAAACTGGAATCTGAATCTGAAATGGATTGTGGCACCAAATTTGAAATTTAATAATTTTAATGTCCTCTGAAGGGCTGAAGGGCTCTGACCGTAATTACATTCTCATTAATTACAACTATATAACAATTTCAATAAAGCAATGACTCTCGGGAAACCATCACAAATACTGCACAGTGTATAACTTTATTAGAGAAACTCATGATTTTTATATAAAACCAAAATGTAAAATGTAAAAACCGAAACAGTATGGACTATTTCCTTGCTAGTTAAATAACTATAAATGGATAAATATGACAGGATTGCTTTCTTCATCTGTTGCATGTGTGTTACACCACCAAACAGTCATTTCGTTTAATTTTACTGAGTTGTTAATCCGGAACAAACATGAAAACGTAACAGACAGTGATACTGAACTCTTGAAACACCAGGTGGCGCCGTCACACTGAAGCTCAGAGGTGAGAATATGTCAGTTGTATAAATAAATAATTACAAAGTGCTTCTTCTTTTGTTAAAAAAACAGTAATTACAAAATTTGATCAAAATATTAGGTTATTCTGCTGTGTTGCAATCTCCTCTAAAGCTGAGATTCAGGGATTTGCTGTTAGAGGGGTGTTATTTTTACGATCCACTGCTTTCATGTGACTGTCGACCCAAGGTTCTGTAGGATCCACACAGAAATGATTGATTTTCTTTTCTTTATTTAGAGTCTCAAAGCTGTGACACAAAAAGAGAGACACAAGGATGCTTGATTAATACAGGACAATCAAAGAGCAGGTGTTGTATGCATATAAATTTGAGGTCTACATGGATTAACACTAAGCTCTGATTTTGATTCTGCTTTATTTGATTTTAAATGCTGATAAAATTAAAATACTATATTTGTACCAAGCAGGTGATACTCACACAATGGCCTTTATGTTGCAGTGGCTGCTGGTCTTCCAGTAGGTCACGATGTTCTTTAGAGGGACCTTCGCTTTAGTTATTTCTGAACAGCAGCGATTCTTGTAATCAAAACTGGGGGGAGCTGAGAGAAAACATTGTTTATAGTTTTGGAAAAAGATTATTATTATTATTATTATTATTATTATTATTATTATTATTATAAAAAATCATACTTATACTTACAAGACAATACAGATGTGTTCACAGTGGTCGATATTAGGAGGGAAATACGAGAGCACTCTGCATTTAACAGAGTGATTTAATACTCACCGCTAGACACCAGATGAAGAGAGCAGAGCGACAGCAGAAACAGCAGAGCCGCCAGGTTCCTCATTCTAGCAGAACGTCTGATTTCACACAGAGACGGACCGGAGTGAGAGCTCGAGATCCAGGAGAGAGGAGTCGAGTGCTGGATGAGTGAGCTGCTCTCCATCTTATATATACACTGAGAGAGAGCAGGATCTGTGTGTGAACATTACTTCTAAGCTTCACTGTTTGCAGTCTTTACTAAGAATCTTAGTAGAGTTTAGACAGACAGATAGATAGAAATGCATGTTGTAGATTTTTCAACTTAATGTAAACAAATTTTTTTAAAAAAAGAAAATTAATCTGTGGTAACAGTTGGATAGACCTGAACCACAGGATGAAGTGCTATGTCATTATGTTGACAGGTTTATTTATGCATTATTTCATTCTTTATCTATCTACATGACATTATCATGAATTAGGGTCTATCATTTAATTCAGACATGTTATTACACATTTTGTACCCCAACACCTAATGCATTTCTGATATACTGAAGGTGTTGACTATGTTAATTAATTAAAAAAAAAAAAAGTTAAAATCATATTCTGAAGAAGCATGGCTGAACCTTTTTATCAAGACTGATTTAAAAAAACATTTTTAATGAATTTTCTGGTCATTTGTGACACAAGTTTTTATTGGTTTAGGCTTTTACTTTCATACACACTTATATGTTTAAAACAATATTTATTTATGGCATCAGTAAATCACATTTTAATAACAGGACTTAAAAAGTTCTCTCCAAATCCACCATAAACATATTCTAATATTCTGTGACCACAGTAGACTGAGTAAAATTGACTACATATTAAGATGTTGACCTGAGAAGCTTTTTATAATTCAATTCTTACAGCAATAACAACAATAAGAGGGTTTAGAAAATTTTCAGCATTTTCCAAATCCATAACCTTTTCTAATATTCTGTATCAGCAAATTAAGTAACAAACACAGTAGAAATTCACCACTAAAAAGGAACATTTTATAATTTATTTCTTACTGTTGCATCAAAACACAGGATTGAAAAGATAAATAAACATCAGCATCAATCTGCAAAATGATAAAAACAGAGTACATGTAACATGTAAGTCTAAATTTCCCTTTCTTCTTTAGATGTTTCATTAAACCTTCATAAAAAAAACATTTAATAAATCACATAAAAAATCCATCAATGCATCATTTAATCATAGATGTGGATGTTTTATGCATCAATTATCTCTCTTCACTTTTCCTCTCATCACTTATTGTATTGTAAGAATTGAAACATGCCAAACACAAGGTGGTGCTGTCACACTGAGACTCAGAGTAATCGGACATCATCCTGCATGCTACTGACCATATGATTAAATAATCACAAATGGCTTCTTTGAAAAATAAATAAATAAAGAATTTAAAATAGTGTTTTGGCCATATTTTTAATATGTTCTCTATTTTAACCTAATAAACAGTTTTCTGTGTTGAAATTACAAATGATTTTCAGGGTTTTGATATTGAAGTCTTTTTTCCCTAATATTCACTATTTTCATGTGACCTATGAGACAAGAGGGAGTAGGATCCACATAGATCTTTATCTTGCTTTTTTTTTTTTTTTTTTTTTTTTAAACAGTCTCAAAGCTGTGAGAAAGATACAAATATGTTGACTTGATACAGGAGAATAGAACAGTGATCTACGGAAATCTGTTGCCTACATGATCAAATTAATATGTTATTAACCCGCAACCTCAGTAATAATGTCCTAAATATGTTTGATTTGATACAGGTATGTTATTATACATATACATGTATAATGCAAATTATTATTATTATTATTATTATTATTATTATTATTAAAATTTTTATCACTGTAAATGTTATACAATAATATTAAGTGAGGCTACCCTAGTCTCTTCCTGTAATGATAAACAAGGCTCATCCTCCTCTGGTCAGCACTGGGAATAATGAGTAATCATGGTATCTCTGAAGGATCCCAGATATAATGAGAGACAACCATAGCATGGACACTCCAATAAGCTGGGCTGTATGGAAGAGTGACGAGAAGAGAAAAAAACAAACCTCAGCCTCAGCAAACATGTGGAAAAGATTATGACTGAGCTTTTTGGCCTTGGCACAAAGTGCTACTGTACATTGGGCAGAAACCCATCCCCACTGTGAAGCATGGTGGTGGTAGCATTGTGTCGTGGGGGTGCTGTCGAGGTTTTAGGGCAAGATGGATGGAAGCCAAATACAGGACAATCCTGTATCCAAAGAAAACCTGAAAATAAAAAAAAATCACATTACAATAAACCTACACAGAATTCCTGTATGTAAAAGCTCAAAACATGTATTTATTATAATTTGTGACATTTTCATGAAGTGTTCCAATAATAATGGAGTTCTCTGTAGTTAACTTTCTAGGTATTATTGTCCGTATTCAGAGTAGCCCCTTCACCACTTCCTTCTGCCGTTGTGGTTTGTAAACTACAAGTGAAACTGCTCAGCTGAGCTTTTCACTGAACTGACATGCCAAAAATTTCCCGCTGTATTTATGGCTGGTATTTTTTATACAGAATTTCAGACTGCTATTGCATCAGTTATTGTGACTGAGTCTTAGAACTAAGAAATATGATCTTTCTGCAGTCCATTTTGTACTGTGTGTAGATGTAAATTGCTTTTATCTACTTTTATTCTTTCTTCAGGAGCTATAAATGAATGTGCATTGAGGGACAAATCAGATTTAATCACCATATTATTAGTCATTTATTAATAGACTTTTAGAAGACATGCAGATTCAACAACTACAGAAAGAAAGGAAACCATATTTCCTACAGACTTTTACCAAAGAAAACTTTTTTGTTTGATGTTTAAACTCAATGCACATCACAGTGCATGCTTCTAAAATCCCAGCACCTGCTGCGCTACACACTGAGACTGAGGTTCGATCTGATTAACGGTAGAATGACACGGAATGACAGGCGATCCATTCAGAATCAAGAAGATACAGGTTTGTTGAAACACCCCACTAGAGCAGCATAAAGCCTCCATTTAGTTCTCCTTCTAGCACAACATACACAATACATCACATTGCAGTAAAACATAAAGAAAATAAACATACAATCTAGACTCAAATAATATTTTTATGTGTATGCACCTAGGCTCTGAGAATAACATCATTTCAATTCTCTGTATGTGCTGAACATGTGGCAGAATTGACAATAAAGTTGACTTTGACTTTGACTAATGCGAAGACAGAACACCACACACACACACACACACACACACACACACATTCACACACACACCTCATACCTGAAAACATTCACCAATGGATTGGTGACTTTTTGACTGGGACACAAACACAAAATATGTTTGTATTAGCTGTTACTTGATCAAGTTGAAATGATGGCATAATCTCTTGAAATAATGAGTCAAACCACTGACTAACTAGTTGTTTGTTTTTGTTTACATTAGCTCTAATTATTATCTAATATATGCATTTCTCTTATTCTATCTGTCTAAATGATAAGTGAGAAATTCTCAGCAAAGTCTGCAAATAGTGAAGGATTTGCATAGAAGTAATATTCAGGAAAAAGGGAAGAGGAAGGATGTCATACTGTAGCAAGAAGCCTTGTACTGAGAACCAGGAGAAAATCTCCCTCACACACAGATCCTGCTCTCTCTCAGTGTATATATAAGATGGAGAGCAGTTCACTCATCCAGCACTCGACTCCTCTCTCCTAGATCTCGAGCTCTCACTCCGGTCCGTCTCTGTGTGAAATCAGACGTTCTGCTACAATGAGGAACCTGGCGGCTCTGCTGTTTCTGCTGTCGCTCTGCTCTCTTCATCTGGTGTCTAGCGGTGAGTATTAAATCACTCTGTTAAAAGCAGAGCACTCTTGACCCGTGTGAACACATCTGTATTGTCTTGTAGGTAGCAGTATGATGTATAATAATAATAATAATAATAATAATAATGATGATCTTTTTCCAAAACTATAAACAATGTTTTCTCTCAGCTCCCCCCGGTTTAGAACACATGAATCGCTGCTGTTCAGAAACAACTAAAGCGAAGGTCCCTCTAAAGAACATCGTGACCTACTGGAAGACCAGCAGCCACTGCAACATAAAGGCCATTGTGTGAGTATCACCTGCTTGTTACAAATATAGTATTTTAATTTTATCAGCATTTAAAATCAAATAAAGCAGAATCAAAATCAGAGCTTAGTGTTAATCCATGTAGACTACAGATTTATTATGTATATACATTACAACATCTGCTCTTTGATTATCCTGTATTAATCAAGCATCCCTTTGTCTCTCTTTTTGTGTCACAGCTTTGAGACTCTAAATAAAGAAAAGAATGTGAAACATAAACTCTGTGTGGATCCTACAGAACCTTGGGTCGACAGTCACATGAAAGCAGTGGATCGTAAAAATAACACCCCTCTAACAGCAAATCCCTGAATCTCAGCTTTAGAGGAGATTGCAACACAGCAGAATAACCTAATATTTTGATCAAATTTTGTAATTACTGTTTCTGTTTTTTTTTTTTTAACAAAAAAGAAGCATTTTGTAATTATTTACTTATATGATTGACATATTCTCATCTCTGAGCTTCAGTGTGACGTGTCACCTGGTGTTTTTCAGAGTTCAGTATCACTGTCTCTTCCGTCTTCATGTTTGTTCCCAATTAATGAATCAGTAAAATTAAATGAAATGGTGTTACGCACATGTAACATGTAACTTTCTCTAATAAATACTTACACTATGCAGCATTTGTTATCGTTTCCTGGGAGTCATTGCTTTATAATTGTATTATTGCAGCAGTTTTATAATTGTAGTTAATGAGATTATTACAGTCAGAGCCATTTAGAGGATGTTTGAGACATTATTACTCAATTTTATCACATACATGCTTGCTGTTGGACAAATTATCTGAAGGCATAGTCTTAATTTTCATGGTTATGCTGATGATATTAGCATCTGAATGAATGTCCTCAGTTAGATTGGACAATTTCAACCACACTGGAGAATACATATAAATGGGACTGTATGCATACATCCATATGCAAATAGTGGGATGAGCAGGAATAGACAAATCAGAACACTAGGTGCTGACTTCTGAGTAATTTTTTTTATTTGTACTTGCCCAGAAGACAAGCCTTATCCATTTTTATGTTTAAAAAACACTCAAAACAAAAAAATAGACAAAATTTCCCACTGTATTATGTTTCATATTAATTGTACAGTATTTCAGATTGTAAGTTACATGTGCTATTCCGCTCTGTTAGGGGTTAAAAATGTTTAAACTAGTGATTAAATGCCAATTTCATTGAACTCTACTTCTAACCATGCCAGTACGATACTCAAAGAAGTCACTAGATGGAGCATAGCATTCATGAGGAATTTAAAATCCCTTGGAGACAAGCGCTGGAGAATAAATCCTGTAGTCGAGCTGTACACAAGCTTAACTTTTCTGCCTCTTTGTTTCTACATACAGGTGAGTTAATATTCCTCAAAATCACATCTTCTAGAGGAGATGTCCAGAGGAGATGCAAATACAGCAATTTGTGAATGTGTGACTAAAGAATAGGCTTAATATGGGCAGTAAATGTACTAGTTATGCCTACCATAAGTCTGTATCTGTATAATCTGTATTATCTGTGCGTGCCGTGCCAAACAGTAGCCAAACGAGAACAAATGGGTTTTCAAATGTTGTGCCATCTGTTGTACTTGAAGATATTATAACTTACAACCAGCAATTTGTTGGTTACCTCTGGAAGTTGCTGGTTAAGTGTTTCCCATGTTTGAGGAAGCAGAATAAATCCTGCAGTCAAGCTGTAAACAAGCTTAACTATTCTGCCTCTTTGTGTCTACGTACAGCTGCAGGGTTTATGAATCCACCCTCCCTACACACACCAGGCCAGAGGGGCAACAATCGCTTATTGTGAAACTCTAGAGAACCCTCCTCAAAAATATTATTTCTCCACAGGCCATTTTGTACTGTGTGTAAAAGTCAGGTATTGTACATAAATATTTGTACACTGACAAAGTTAATTTTATTTTAGCTGTCTATAACAGGATGTTGGAGTTGAAAGTGAATAATGAATTAATTGTCAGCCAAATGTCTAAGTATTTTTTGTCCCTTAAACAGGGGAAGATATAAAAAATAGAGATATATAAGATATATAAAAAGTGCTGTAATTCCTACACTGTTCACCTGATTTGGATGTAAATACCGCCAAATTAAAGCTGAATGTCTGCACTTTGAGCTGTTCATTATTTAACTTCAATATCATGTGGAAGACAGCTAAAATAACAACGACTTTGTCAATGTCCAAATATTTATGTACCTGACTATATATCACATGTAATCTGACATACTGAAATGTCACCTGAACTCCAGGTACAAAGATTTTACTAAGTGGATTAATTAGCGCACAGGGATGACAGGTGGTCTATTCAGAATCAGGAAGACAGGTTTGTGGAAACACTTGTACAGTGTAAAGCGGTTATTTAACTCACCTTGTAGCACAACATGCACAGTACGTCACAGTGCAGTTAAATATAAAGATAATCTAACAAGAATATATAATGACTTATTCAGTCAAAATAATGACATAGCACTTCAACTTGTGATTCGCACTTCCATATTTTGGTATACCAAACCACTGATTTACTAGTTTTTGTTCACATTAGTTTTAATTAAGATCTAAGATATGCATTTCTATCTCTCAATCTATCTGTCCAAATGATAAGAAGCCCGTCAAGTGAAAAATCCTCAGCAAAGTCTGCAAATAGTGAAGGATTTGCATACAAGTAATGTTCAGGAAAAAGGGAAGAGGAAGGATGTTATACTGTAGCAGAAAGCCTTGTACTGAGAAACAGGAGAAAATCTCCTTCACACACTGATCCTGCTCTCTCTCAGTGTATATACAGTCAGGTCCATAAATATTGGGACATTGACACAATTCTAACATTTTTGGCTCTATACACCACCACAATGGATTTCAAATGAAACGAACAAGATGTGCTTTAACTGCAGACTGTCAGCTTTAATTTGAGGGTATTTACATCCAAATCAGGTGAACGGTGTAGGAATTACAACAGTTTGCATATGTGCCTCCCACTTGTTAAGGGACCAAAAGTAATGGGACAGAATAATAATCATAAATCAAACTTTCACTTTTTAATACTTGGTTGCAAATCCTTTGCAGTCAATTACAGCCCGAAGTCTGGAACGCATAGACATCACCAGACGCTGGGTTTCATCCCTGGTGATGCTCTGCCAGGCCTCTACTGCAACTGTCTTCAGTTCCTGCTTGTTCTTGGGGCATTTTCCCTTCAGTTTTGTCTTCAGCAAGTGAAATGCATGCTCAATCGGATTCAGGTCAGGTGATTGACTTGGCCATTGCATAACAGTCCACTTCTTTCCCTTCACAAACTCTTTGGTTGCTTTTGCAGTATGCTTTGGGTCATTGTCCATCTGCACTGTGAAGCGCCGTCCAATGAGTTCTGAAGCATTTGGCTGAATATGAGCAGATAATATTGCCCAAAACACTTCAGAATTCATCCTGCTGCTTTTGTCAGCAGTCACATCATCAATAAATACAAGAGAACCAGCTCCATTGGCAGCCATACATGCCCACGCCATGACACTACCACCACCATGCTTCACTGATGAGGTGGTATGCTTAGGATCAGGAGCAGTTCCGTTCCTTCTCCATACTCTTCTCTTCCCATCACTCTGGTACAAGTTGATCTTGGTCTCATCTGTCCATAGGATGTTGTTCCAGAACTGTGAAGGGTTTTTTAGATGTCGTTTGGCAAACTTTAATCTGGCCTTCCTGTTTTTGAGGCTCACCAATGGTTTACATCTTGTGGTGAACCCTCTGTATACACTCTGGTGAAGTCTTCTCTTGATTGTTGACTTTGACACACATACACCTACCTCCTGGAGAGTGTTCTTGTGAAGGGTGTTTTCTTCACCAGGAAAAGAATTCTTTGGTCATCCACCACAGTTGTTTTCCGTGGTCTTCCGGGTCTTTTGGTGTTGCTGAGCTCACCGGTGCGTTCCTTCTTTTTAAGAATGTTCCAAACAGTTGTTTTGGCCACACCTAATGTTTTTGCTATCTCTCTGATGGGTTTGCTTTGTTTTTTCAGCCTAATGATGGCTTGCTTCACTGATAGTGACAGCTCTTTGGATCTCATCTTGAGAGTTGACAGCAACAGATTCCAAATGCAAATAGCACACTTGAAATGAACTCTGTTCCTTTTATCTGCTCATTGTAATTGGGATAATGAGGGAATAACACACACCTGGCCATGGAACAGCTGAGAAGCCAATTGTCCCCTCACTTTTGGTCCCTTAACAATTGGGAGGCACATATGCAAACTGTTGTAATTCCTACACCGTTCACCTGATTTGGATGTAAATACCCTCAAATTAAAGCTGACAGTCTGCAGTTAAAGCACATCTTGTTCGTTTCATTTGAAATCCATTGTGGTGGTGTATAGAGCCAAAAATGTTAGAATTGTGTCGATGTCCCAATATTTATGGACCTGACTGTATAAGATGGAGAGCAGCTAAAAGCAGTTAGACAAATCAGACCTCTTTTGGAAATAATTCAGTTTGCCATGTTTGAATAAAGAAGGGTTGCGTGAATGATCTCAAGAACACCATCATACCCATCATGGTGGTGGGAGCATTATGATATGGGGCTGCTTCTCTGCAAATGGTACTGGGGCGTTACACCTTATTGAAGGATTGATGTACCAAGACATATAAGAGGAGAATTTAATCTCACCAACCAAGAAATTGAATCTGGGGAGAAGACTGACATTCCAACAAGACAACGATCTCAAACATACAGCTGAAATAACTCAAGAAGGCCTTGCGTTCTCAGTGTATATATAAGATGGAGAGCAGCTCACTCATCCAGCACTCGACTCCTCTCTCCTAGATCTCGAGCTCTCACTCCAGTCCGTCTCTGTGTGAAATCAGACCTTCTGCTAGAATGAGGAACCTGGCGGCTCTGCTGTTTCTGCTGTCGCTCTGCTCTCTTCATCTGGTGTCTAGCGGTGAGTATTAAATCACTCTGTTAATACTGTGCACTCGTTTTTTCCTCTTAATATCGACTAGTGTGAAAGCAGCAGAGCAATGTTTATAGAATGAGAAATGAGCTGCTACAATCTGAATTTAAAATTCAAATAGTAGAAAGCTGAATTTTTATGTCTTTATTTGCATTTGTAAGTTTTATACTTGAATTAGATCCAATGAAACTTGTACTGCAGGGCATGAATTTGTGTACAAGTTTTCAAATTCAATTTTACAGCAATCAGCAGAATCGAGAGTCAGATTTTCAAAATAATATACCATGCATTTCCTTGGCAAAGATGTAGTGGTTTGAAAATGAATGGAAATGGATTGTGCCATAAAAAAATGAATTTTAAACCTTGCACACAAATTCATACCATGGACTACAATTTCAATTTGACCAACAACAAAGCTTCATTAAATTTAAAATTCAGATTGTAGAGGCACATTTCTCAATTCCAGAGCTTTTGTTCATCTTGTACTTTTAACAGTTTATTGTTTTGGAGGTAGCAGTGTGATCCCAGAGGCTTGATATTTTTCTTAATGGAAAAATGATCTTTAAAAATTTAATCTCTTTCCGTTGATTCTGAAATTATAACCAGTGTTTTCTCTCAGCTCCCAACGCTTTTGATTACAAAAATCATTGCTGTTCAGGAAAAACTGATGTGAGGATCCCTAAATTGAACATCAAGAACTACTGGTGGACCAGCAGAAACTGCAGCATAAAAGCCATTGTGTGAGTATCAGCTGCTTGACACTAGAGGTGTTCTTGAGATTTTTTATTTTTTTTTTTTACAATTATCCCAAACCTATTCCTAGTCCAGCAGTTTTTTATGTTATTTGTATGTTATTTAGATATTTTCTAAAGAACTTGGCTTTGTTTCCTGAAATATACAGAAATTTGAATTTTAAACCACTGTGACTCTAACCAGGTTCAAAAAGGCACAAGCACCCAATACTCTTAATCATTTTTTTTTATTTGTTTTTTAGCTCGCATTGCTAATCTAATCTGAGAAGGAAGCTTGTATGAAACTGAGCACATAACATGTAAATCAAACAACTGATTTTCACACTGATTAGTGCATTATTTTATTTGTATTTAGCTAGTTAGCTGTACATTTTATATCTTATACATTTTAGCTCTCATCAGAACAAGAAATATGCTGAACAGGAATAGTAAAAGTATGGTAAAAAAGTGAAAGACTGAAAGTATGGTTAAGAAAGAAATCACCGCTTCTGCAACTTTTTTGTTGGGTGCTGTATGATCCCGGTCCTGATGTACACCTCTACACGGCACAATATAATCAACACTCACTGAGCATTTTGAGAGCGTTATTGAAGACATTGAGAAAGTCATTTAGGTTTATAACATTTTATTGATTTGACCATGTAGACCATGTATTTGTATATAAATGTACAGATGTATATATTTTACTTTACTTCACTGATTCTCCTGTATTAATCCACCACCGTCGTGTCTTTTTTCGGGTCACAGCTTTGAGACTAAATTCAACAGGACAATCTGTGTGGATCCCAACGCTGTTTGGGTCAGCGGTCACATGAAGGTCGTGGATGATAGAAAAACCTCAGTATCAAAACCCTGAAGCTCAGCATTAGACGGCAATTCAACAAAGAAAACTGTTTAACTTAGAGAATTTATTTAATTTACTGTAAAAATGTTGTAATTCCTGTTTCAATTTCTGAAATAAAAAGCCATTTGTAATTATTGACTCATACGATCAGCAGCATGGATTCTACTGACATGTTCTGACCTCTGAGCGTTAATGTGTCAGCGCCACCTGGTGTGTGTAAGAGATCTGTGGTTCCAATTAATGAAACAGTAAAAAAAATAAATAAATACCTCCACAGCACAGATTTATTTTATGAACATAATCCAACTATTCAAATAGTAGCCTCATTATTTAAATGTGTACAACATTTTTGGCTATTTATTGGGGCCATGGAGTTTTATTATTCCTGAACTTTCCATCAACTGAAGTCCAAGATTGACTTCCAGACTGAGAAGAAGAAGGCAAATCCTGACTTATTTATCCTATTACAGTTAAAAGCTACAGCTGGATTTTGCATAAAAATCATGGAGTTTGTCCTTTCTCTGATAAATATACAGTATACATGATATACACTATAAGGCCAAAAGTATGTGCACACCTGACCATCACAC
The DNA here is from genome assembly GCF_027358585.1 of Pangasianodon hypophthalmus. Lineage (NCBI taxonomy): Eukaryota > Metazoa > Chordata > Actinopteri > Siluriformes > Pangasiidae > Pangasianodon > Pangasianodon hypophthalmus. Next base: position 28,197,183 of record NC_069716.1, read on the forward strand.
CCTTATGCAGGTCTTCCCCAGACTGTTGCCACAAAGTTGGCACCACACAATTGTATAGGATGTCTCTGTATACTGTAGCATTACAATTTTCCCTTCACTGGAACTAAGAGGACCAAACCTGTTCCAGCATGACAATGCAACCTGTTCCTGTGCACAAAGCAAGTTCCATGAAGACATAGTGTGTTAAGCTTGGAGTGGAAGAACTCGAGTGTCCTGCACAGAACCCTGACCTCAACCCCACTGAACACCTTTGGGATGAACTGGAACACCGACTGAACCCCAGACCTCCTCACCAACATCAGCGCCTGATCTCACTAATGCTCTTGTAGCTGAATGAACACAAATCCCCACAGCCACGCTCCAAAATCTAGTGGAAAGCCTTCCCAGAAGAGTGGATGTTATTACAACAGCAAAGGGAGAATAAATCTGAAATGCGATGTTCAAAAAGCAAATATGAATGTGACGGTCAGGTGTCTGCAAACTTTTGGCCATAAAGTGTAATATTTGATATGGTTTCATGAGAGCATTACTATTATTGAATATTTGCATGTAACTGTAATGATTTTTTCCCTCCTCTCTCTTTGGAGAATCATTGAGACATTCAGCCTCATCTATCAAACTGGATACAAACAGATTTATTCATAAACTCAATGTTCATAAGAAATCCTGTAATTTCAGAAAAATAAAATTTGTATCCTACTCGTGCTCTAGAGTGTGTGTGTATGTGTGAATTTATGAATAAGAAGACTATCTAATGTAAACCTTGATTGATCAGCTTCAAATCATATGAATCATGATGAGTTGCTGCACTTTTATATACCGATTACACAATCAAGATTAAAGAGCTTGTGTATCTCAATTACACACACAGATTTAATGAAACGTTTGTGAAACCCAGTCGTTTCATATTAAAGGCAATGACTAAAGAAATACTAGTATGAAAAATAAAGAAAAAAAGCAAGCAAACAAACTCATAAATTAGGAAAATAAGATCAAGAAGAGAAAAATGAAGGTGCAGTACAGTAGATATCTATTTTTTTCAACGTTTTTATTTCAAACCATTTTCTTTTCACATCGCTTAATTCACATCAAATGCACAAGTTAAACAAAATAACTTTCACTTCTCCCTCTGAGGAAGTCTTTTCTTGCTGTTTACTCATCAGTTCACCTGTGTGAGCTTTGCCTTTTAAGGAGTTTTCTGACAGTTGAAGAAACCTTGAGTGTATTGAAAGGAACTTGTGTATGAGCGTCAGAGTCATTTCTGATTTCGTTAGAGTTTTAACTTCATGTCTATCGTATCAAAGGGAAGCTAATGACTGTTCACTGATTAAGACTTAAGTGTAGACTGTTTTTGGCAAGTGCAGTCTTTGGAAGAACATCCACAGCCATCTTTAGGGTGTTACATTTCCTTCCAAGTATGGATATGTGAAGAAAAGTTCAAGGAGAAGACTCTTGGATGAATAAATATTGAATAATTTTTAAACCACTGCCTTGTCGAACAAAAAAATCATCATCCATTTTAATGTGTGAAAAAAACCCTATATATAGGTATTTTCATTAAAAACTTTACACCCATATGTTTAAGCACAAAATATCCTTCATGTCATGTGTCATTTATTTGAATCTATTTGTTGTTCTTCTTTCGGCTGTTCCCATTAGGAGTATTTATTTGAATATATTTACTGGGACACATTTTAATGAAGGGTTCCACTAGTTATAGACTTCACTTTCTAGGTATTATTGTCTGTATTCAGACTGGCACCTCCTTCTCTTCCTTCTGCTCTTGTGGTCTGTATAATACATGTGAAACTGCTCAGCTGTGCTTTTCACTGAACAGACACAGAAAAGTCCCCACTCCTTCTATTAATGCATGAACAATGAACATCGCTGTTGCTCACTTACTGTGAACTGAGTCTTCCTGAAAACCTTCCTGAAAAATATGATCTTTCTGCACACACACTTTCATTTTGTACTGTGTGTAAATGATTATGTCATCTAGCAAACAGTTCATATAATAGCACATCCCATGTGTTTTATTTCTTAACATATCGGATAGTCAAGGAATTATAGTGTATATGGGATATAAACGCTAGAGTTAATGGTTACAGATTGCTGTATGCACCACTGTCATCATACTAGAGTATAAAAAGTGAGAGAATGTGCAGAGCAGAGGAACAAAAGGAACATCAGTGCCAGGAACCCTAGACTAAGGAACATCCAAAAACCAGGACTTAAATACAGTGCTCATTAGGTGCAATCAGGAGCAGGTGAGTGTGATCAGTCGGGTCAGGTGATGCGCAGGGGCTGATGGGTAGTGCAGTCCGGTGCTGATTTCAGTGCTAACATGACAATCGCTTGATCAGAAAGATGTTCATTTTTTCCTGCTGTCAACATTCTAATTATCAATATAACTATGACTCCTATTTGGCTGATTGACTACATATGAAATGTATTTCATTATATATTTATTGATTTTTCAACAATCATTGCAAGACATACAGATAGCACAAAACATTTAACTGCCACACAAACACAGACTCCAAAACTACAACAAAAACTTTGTCTCAAAATAGACTTAAAAATGCTATGTATTTTAACAAATAAATCAGTTTAAAATTCAGGTCACATAGTCTAACACATCGGCTGTGGTTGGGTCTTCTCAATCTCTCCTTTATATAACTAATCTAGACATTATAATAGAAGTATTTACATCAGTATATTCCAGAACTTGTTTGTATAGCTTATAAAAAGTATATATATATATTGATCAGACTGATTGATCAGATTGATAAATTGATATGTTTCATTATTATTTGTGCCATCCTGAAGGTACAGTCTCTGAAATCCATCTAAGGAGTATGTTTTTTATGTGTGTGTCACAGAAAGTTACATTATAGCGGAACATTATAGAACCTTCTTTTGGATAAATTTCTTACATGAAAATAAAATAAGACAAGCTAATGTCAATTGCCTACAGAAAGATAAAATACAGAGGTGATTAAATCAATAATGAAAAGAAAAGGTTAGTTCCAGTGCATATATTCACTTCAGATTTACACATATAATGTCTTTTGACTTTGTACTTATAGTTATGAACTAAAACATATGTATTCATAAGTACAAACAAAGATTTGAAAAAAAAATGGATGGGGGAAAGTATTGACACTATATTAAAAATATATAGATATGTAAAATTTACGTAAAAATAAATCAAGTTTGAGATTTAAATTCTGCAAAAAGAAAATTCTTGTTGCTATTGATCAGGAAGAATTCATTCAAGAAGTAGTATACATGGTGAAGAAATAGTACACGTAGCAAAGACCTTAAACATCGCTGTCAGTACAATTATTTTAATGATATACATGTGGAAAGTTCATGGATCCACAACTGTTCCCATGCAAAATTTCACTGCATGCTGTCAGACAAATGATGAGGAAGTTAAGAGAGAAGCCTGAAGTCACTTGAAAAGAGTTGCAGGACGACCTGAAAGCACCGGCAGCAACAGTTACACAGAGAACAATAAGCAATGAACTGCATTGTAATCATCTCCATTCCTACATCTCACACAAAACTCCTCTGCTAAAAACAAAACACCGAAATATGCATCCAAAAGCATTCAGGCAAATCAGAGCTCTTTTGGTACAAAATACTGCGGTCATATGAAACAAAATAGAACTAGTTTTGCAATAACTCAGCTCATCATTTTGGAGAAAGAAGAGCTGTGCATATGATCCCAAGCGTCCCATCATATCCACAGTGAAGCACGGTGGTGGGAGCATCATGATGTGGGGCTGCTTCTCTGCAAATGGTACTGAGGCTTTACACATCATGAGCCTAAACAATCCCATAACCTGAATCTGTTAGGACTTGGACTATCTTGGCCTCTAGAGGCCGCTATTGCTTCCGTGTTTTGTGTTTTTGTTTTGACAGCCATGTGCTTTTGTTTTTCCATGTGCCTTGTGCCCCGCCTAGTCCTCATTACTTACACCTGTTTTCAGTTTGCCCCCTTGATTTGTTTGTGTATTTATACCCCCTCAGTTTGGCCTCTTGTCACGGAGTCTTTGTGCTGTTATGTTTAAGACTAGTAACCTCTGTTCCGTGTTCCTTACTTATGTCTTTGTGTTGTTTTTGGTACTTTGCTTTCTTGTGGACTTTTTGGACTTTGAGTTTGCTGTTGTTGGATCTTCTAAGCGTTTGGATTTTTGCCTCTTTTTTTCTGATTTTTGGTTTCTTGGACTGTGCACTTTTGGATTTTTTTATTTTTTTTCCCTTGTATCTTCTGAGCGTTTGGATTATACTTTTGTTATTTTTTGCCTTGGATGTTGGATCTTAATTAATAAACTGTTTCCTTTACTTTACTCTCGCCTCACTCCTCTGCACTTGAGTCATTCCCCTGGTGTCCTAGTGGGGATTTGCTGGATTACTACGCCAGTGACCCAGGTTCGATTCCCAGCAAAGCCCTAACAGAATCCCAATGAAAACTTCTTTTTCTAGTCCATCAGAGGGATCCTCGTAACCTTGGGGATCTGAAGATGATAGGAATGGGCCAGAACTGAATCACAAAAATCTAATTATTTCTTACCTTAGACATCTCGAAGCTGTAATTGCCAACAGCAGCTTCGCAACAAAGTACTAATGTTGCTGATTTGTGGTGTCCCAATACTTTTTCTCCTATCGATTTTGTTTTTTAAACACATCTTTGTTTCTGCTTAAGTATACATACCTTTTTGTTCATATTTATAACTACCAAGCCAAAAGACACTGTGTGTGCATTTGAAGTGGACATATGCACTATAAGTATATTAAATAACATTAAATATAAAAAAACGAAAGTGTCTGAATACGTATTTCCCCTCACTGTATATTATGTAATCTGGCAATACTTGTCCTATAACAGCACATGTCACATGTTTTATTTCTTACATCTGCTCATTGTTCCCTGCTATCAACATTCTAAGTATTACTACAGCAATAGCTCCTTACGAAAACTTCCCTTTTTTTTCTTTTGGCTGGTGGACGCCATGTGAAACTAGCCATTCTGGTGAAAATGACAAATGCAAATATATCAGTTTCACTTTGCTGGATGAATTTCCTCTTTTAAATCTGTGCAATAGTCTTAGGCACATGCAAAGAAATGCTGTAAAGGAAAGAGGCCTTCAATAATAATGAAAATTAAATGTTTATACAGTAAAAATCTACTGTAATGAGTGAACAGTGAACAGTAATACACTAAGCAAAGTCAATATTTGGTGTTAAATTGCATCAGTAGTGTTAGAAATTCTGCAAAGATGAGTCAGTACACAGGAGACCAGTGTAGATCTTCAGACTTTGATGTTTATTATGTGCTTCAAGAATCTTCAGATCAGTTTTTTAACAACAGAAGTATAACTTCAGAAAGGTTTCACCAGATCCCTCTAGAAACCGAGAGGGCAGCATATATACAGTGAAGGAGTGAAGGCAGGGGGAGAGATGAGAGAGAGGCAGGCCTAGTCTGACAATATGTCACCTCTGACCTTGGTGTGTTCTCAGATCTCATTGAAACACAAAGATTTGAAATATATAACATTCAGCATATTTGACACAGAGTCATAGATGAACATAAAACATTAGTAAATGGACATGAAGTCAGAAGAAAACAAAAGGCAAATATTTCCTTCAGTAGTCTCAGTTAGACGTTGTACTGTTCTGTAAGGAAATTGTCTGGTATGTTTTTCTAAGCATCTTGGAGAATCTTACTTTTTTTTTTAACTTGCATACAAACATTTTTCTGTAACATTAAATTGTTCATTGGAAACAAAAATGTCTCCTTTTGCCAACACCCATTGTTTTGGGCTTCTTTCAAGTCTTACATGTGTTTTTGAGATTGTTACTCAGTGAGTTAAGCACAGAGATGTTCATCTAAAAGCAGTTAGACAAATCAGATCTCTCTTGGAACAATATACTCTGGTCAGACAAAATTAAAAGCAGAACTATTTGGAAATATTTCAGTTTGCCATGTTTGTATAAAGAAGGGTTACATGAATGATCTCAAGAACACCATCATACCCACAGTGAAGCATAGTGGTGGGAGCATTATGATATGGGGCTGCTTCTCTGCAAATGGTACTGGGGCATTACACCTTACTGAAGGAAACATCAATGGATCGATGTACCAAGACATATAAGAGGAGAATTTAATTTCATAAACCAAGAAATTGAATCTGGGGAGAAGATGGACATTCCAACAAGACAACGATCTCAAACATACAGCTGAAATAACTCAACAAGGCCTTGAGATCTCAGTGTATATATACACAATCTGATCAGGTTTGAGAGAATCTGCCAGGAAGAATGAGAGAAACTGCCCAAATCCTTTCCCTAGGATTTACCTAAGATGATTTGAAGCTGTAATTGCTGCTAAAGGAGCTTCTACAAAGTACTAAATACTGAATAAGATTTAATTTTTTGATTTTTAATACATTCGCAAAAAAAAAAAAAAATCTTCTGCCATTATAGATTATTGTGTGTAGATTAACTGCCAAAAAAGTAAATTTAATCCATTTTAAGTGAAATCTTGAGCACTTCAACTGCAATAAGAGAAGGGGTCTAAATTCTTTCCAAACCCAATATAAATATTTCTACTAAAAATATAGAAATTTCAACTAGAAATAAATGCTCATCTAGAATGTTTACATATACAAGACACTGAGTAAACCCGAGTGCAGCTGATGTGTAAGAACATTTGACCTGACTTTTAAGTGATGTGTTTGTTAAATGGAGCTCATCCACATTGTGCATAACATTTTTAAGGCTACGTCGAGCTGAATTTTGGTTGTCGTTTGTGTTAAATATTGATGGTGCTGTGGTTTTGTCTCTTTGTCCCCCTTTATTTTTATATGTAAACAAGAAAGTCATCCAGCAAAGTGAAACTGACATATTTCACTGATATTTGCAATTTGTCATTTTCAGCAGAATTTCATATGCAATCAAGCGGCCAAAAACTGGGAAGTGATGGAGTTATTGATATAATAATACTCAGAATGTTGACAGCAGGGAGAAATAGGCATCTTTCTGATCAACAGATGTTCAAGTCCTGTCCTTTCATCCCTCTGCTCTGACCATTCTTCCACTTTTATCCTATAGTATGGTTATAGTGGTATATACAGTGATTTACAACCAATAACTCTATATATTATATATAACTGTATATATTTCAAACATGCTATAACAATAATAATAATAATAATAATAACAAAATCAGTGTTTTGTATTTTGAAAAAATTGCATTCATTTTTAGGTTAGTTTTTACCTGTACAAAAAATTACCAATTTCCAAAATTGTGCCCATTTTCATGAAATGTTCCAATAGTTATGGAGTTCTCTGTACGTAACCTTCTAGGTATTATTGCCCATATTCAGAGTAGCCCCTCCATCACTTCCTTCTGCTTTTGTGGCCTGAACTTTTCACTGAATGGACACGCCGAAAACTTCCCACTCTGAACATCGCTGTGTCATCATCTATTAGGAACTGATTTGGTACAAACTTTTTCAAAAATATAATCTTTCTGCAGGCCATGCTGTACTGTGTATGAAGGTTTACATACATATCACGTGTAATCTGATATACTGAGATATCTCCTGAACTCCAGGTCCGTGTTTCAGCTCCCTGCCTTTTATCTAAACATATTTTATTCTTTCACCAGGAAGCAGAGACAAGCAGATTTTGTGTCCTGGTTATTACTGTTACTTTTACTACCAGAAGTCGATTATTTTACTATAACAGCATGTCCCGAAGTGTTTACTCCTCTAATACCACATCTTTTCATTTCCTTAAAAATAATCAGGAGAAGATAGGAACTATGCCTGCAGAGTCGTCTTCTAACCTGAAATTCATACACTCCTTTGTTTCTCTTATATGTTTCTCCATATGTTATTACATTATATTCGCTACAACCTTTTAGCCTCGTTAGTGAGGTTTTCCAGGCCAAAATTTGGAACTTGTAAACTTTAGAGCTTTTATTAATTGCTTGTCCACCCTGATGTGTAATGACTTTCTTAAAGCTTAATAATAACAAGACAGATGTCTAAGTTGTAAGAAGCCCCTTATACCGAACATTTTCAGTAAAGTCTTTGCTTAGAAGTAATGTTCAGGAAAAAGAGAAGAGGAAGGATGTTATACTGTAGCAGGAAGCCTGGTACTGAGAACCAGGAGAAAATCTCCCTCACACACAGATCCTGCTCTCTCTCAGTGTATATATAAGATGGAGAGCAGTTCACTCATCCAGCACTCGACTCCTCTCTCCTGGATCTCGAGCTCTCACTCCGGTCCGTCTCTGTGTGAAATCAGACGTTCTGCTAGAATGAGGAACCTGGCGGCTCTGCTGTTTCTGCTGTCGCTCTGCTCTCTTCATCTGGTGTCTAGCGGTGAGTATTAAATCAATCTGTTAATACTGTGCACTCGTTTTTTCCTCTTAATATCGACTAGTGTGAAAGCAGCAGAGCAATGTTTATAGAATGAGAAATGAGCTGCTACAATCTGAATTTAAAATTCAAATTGTAGAAAGCTGAATTTTTATGTCTTTATTTGCATTTGTAAGTTTTGCACTTGAATTAGATCCAATGAAACTTGTACTGCAGGGCATGAATTTGTGTACAAGGTTTCAAATTCAATTTTACAACAATCAGCAGAATTGAGAGTCAGATTTTCAAAATAATATACCATGCATTTCCTTGGCAAAGATGTTGTGGTTTGAAAATGAATGGAAATGGATTGTGCCATAAAAAAATGAATTTGAAACCTTGCACACAAATTCATGCCATGGACTACAATTTCAATTTGACCAACAACAAAGCTTCATTAAATTTAAAATTCAGATTGTAGAGGCACATTTCTCAATTTCAGAGCTTTTGTTCATCTTGTACTTTTAGCAGTTTATTGTTTTGGAGGTAGCAGTGTGATCCCAGAGGCTCGATATTTTTCTTAATGGAAAAATGATCTTTAAAAATTGGATTTATTTCTGTTGATTCTGAAATTATAACCGATGTTTTCTCTCAGCTCCCAACGCTTTTGATTACAAAAATGGTTGCTGTTCAGGAAAAACTAATGTGAAGATCCCTAAATTGAACATCAAGTACTACTGGCGGACCAGCAGCAGCTGCAGCATAAAAGCCATTGTGTGAGTATCAGCTGCTTGACACTAGAGGTGTTATTGAGATTTTTTTTTGTCATTATTTATCCCAATGCTATTCCTAGTCCAGAAGTTTTTTATGTTATTTGTATGTTCTTTAGATACTTTCTAAAGAACTTGGCTTTGTTTCCTGAAACATACAGAAATTTCAATTTTAAACCACTGTGACTCTGACCAGGTTCAAACAGGCACAAGCACCCAATACTCTTGTTTGTTAATCTTTTTTTTTTTTATTTGTTTTTTTAGCTCGCATTGCTAATCTAATCTGAGAAGGAAGCTTGTATGAAACTGAGCACATAACATGTAAATCAAACAACTGATTTTCACACTGATTAGTGCATTATTTTATTTGTATTTAGCTAGTTAGCTGTACATTTTATATCTTATACATTTTAGCTCTCATCAGAACAAGAAATATGCTGAACAGGAATAGTAAAAGTATGGTAAAAAAGTGAAAGACTGAAAGTATGGTTAAGAAAGAAATCACCGCTTCTGCAACTTTTTTGTTGGGTGCTGTATGATCCCGGTCCTGATGCACACCTCTACACGGCACAATATAATCAATACTCACTGAGCATTTTGAGAGCGTTATTGAAGACATTGAGAAAGTCATTTAGGTTTATAACATTTTATTGATTTGACCATGTAGACCATGTATTTGTATATAAATGTACAGATGTATATATTTTACTTTACTTCACTGATTCTCCTGTATTAATCCACCACCGTCGTGTCTTTTTTCGGGTCACAGCTTTGAGACTAAATTCAACAGGACAATCTGTGTGGATCCCAACGCTGTTTGGGTCAGCGGTCACATGAAGTTCGTGGATGATAGAAAAACCTCAGTATCAAAACCCTGAAGCTCAGCATTAGACGGCAATTCAACAAAGAAAACTGTTTAACTTAGAGAATTTATTTAATTTATTGTAAAAATGTTGTAATTCCTGTTTCAATTTCTGAAATAAAAAGCCATTTGTAATTATTGACTCATACGATCAGCAGCATGGATTCTACTGACATGTTCTAACCTCTGAGCGTTAATGTGTCAGCGCCACCTAGTGTGTGTAAGAGATCTGTGGTTCCAATTAATGAAACAGTAAAAAAAATAAATAAATACCTCCACAGCACAGATTTATTTTATGAACATAATCCAACTATTCAAATAGTAGCCTCATTATTTAAATGTGTACAACATTTTTGGCTATTTATTGGGGCCATGGAGTTTTATTATTCCTGAACTTTCCAACAACTGAAGTCCAAGACTGACTTCCAGACCGAGAAAAAGAAGGCAAATCCTGACTTATTTATCCTATTACAGTTAAAAGTTACAGCTGGATTTTGCATCAAAATCATGGGGTTTGTCCTTTCTCTGATAAATATACAGTATACATGATATACACTATAAGGCCAAAAGTATGTGCACACCTGACCATCACACCTATATGCAGGTCTTCCCCAGACTGTTGCCACAAAGTTGGCACCACACAATTATATAGAATGTCTCTCTATACTGTAGCATTACAATTTTACCTTCACTGGAACTAAGAGGCCCAAACCTGTTCCAGCATGACAATGCCCCTGTGCACAAAGCAAGCTCCATGAAGACATGGTGTGTGAAGGTTGGAGTGGAAGAACTCGAATGTCCTGCACAGAGCCCTGACCTCAACCCCACTGAACACCTTTGGGATGAACTGGAACACTCACTGCACCCCAGACCTCCTCACCAACATCAGCGCCTGATCTCACTAATGCTCTTGTAGCTGAATGAACACAAATCCCCACAGCCACACTTCAAAATCTAGTGGAAAGCCTTCCCAGAAGAGTGAATGTTATTACAACAGCAAAGGGAGAATAAATCTGAAATGGGATATTCATCAAGAAAATATGAATGTGATGTTCAGGTGTCTGCAAACCTTTGGCCATATAGTGTAATATTTGATATGGTTTCATGAGAGCATTACTATTATTGAATATTTGCATATAATTGTAATGATTTTTGTGAAAAAAAAAATTATATATAGGTATTTTCATTAAAACTTTACACCCATATGTTTAAGCAAAAAATATCCTTCATGTCATGTGTCATTTATTTGAATCTATTTGTTGTTCTTCTTTCGGCTGTTCCCTTTAGGAGTATTTGTTTGAATATATTTACTGGTACACATTTTAATGAAGGGTTCCACTAGTTATAGAGTTCCCTATCAAAAGCTACTCTCGATGCTGCGTTTCAATAACACTTATGAGAACATTCTTTGTTCGACCGGTTGTGAAGCAAGTGTGCCAAACACACCAAGAATTGGCTTAAATAACCTCGGTGGGTGACCTGATTTGATTACATGCATCTGCAAGTTATAAATAGATGTGAAACGGACATACCCTCAGGTTTTCTTTTCTTCAGAGACTGCACTGTGTGTGTGTGCGGGAGGGGTGAGCCTCTGCGTCCGCATTGAGATCGTGGGGCCTGCTGAGAGACGAGGAGCGCGCAAGCCTCCTCTCTCTCTCGCGGTCTCCCCAGATTGTGATGTCTCCGCCCTCGCTGCTGAAGCGTGCCCCGGTGCTTCTTCAGAGCGAGCCGAGGATGCGGGTTCTCTTGCTTCTGGCGAAATGGAAACGGAGAGCGCCGCCTCTGAGCGTTGACAGAGCGTTTGAGGAATTGCTGGAGCTGGTGACTAACACTGTGGCCAGGCTTAAATTGGACTGGCCACAAGAGCAAGAGAACCCCAGGCACTGCAAGTTAGATGACAGATTTCTGTCGGGTGGCCAGGGGGAGAGATCCCAACATCGATCTCTCCCTTTTTTCCCAGATCTCCATGACGAGTTGTCTCTTTCATGGAGTAAGCCATACTCCTCGCGCATATTTGTACCCACGACGTCGATTTATTCGACTATCATGGGTGCTAAGGCGCAGGGGTATGTGACGATGCCTCAGGTGGAAGAGACTCTTGCGGGCTATCTCTCCCCTGGGAGTTCATCGTCACTTAAGAAGCCAACCCTCCCCACCAAGCCTCGCAGATTAACATCCTCGCTGGTGGCGAAGGCATTTCAAGCAGCGGGCCAGGCTGGTGCTGCCCTGCACACCATGGCGGTTCTGCAGGCGTACCAGGCTGACCTGCTGCAAGACCTGAGCACAGGCGGGAGCATTAGTGAGGAGGCATTTTCAGAGCTGCGCCGAGCCATGGATCTGTCTCTTCGTGCGACCAAGCAGACAGCCCGCGCCATTGGCCGTTCTATGGCTGCTATGGTTGCCACGGAGAGACACCTGTGGCTCAACCTCACAGGCATCAAGGATAGGGACAAGGTGTTCCTCCTTGATGCCCCCTGTGTCGCCTTCCGGCCTATTTGGCGATTCCATTAATAAGGTCGTCAGTAGGTTCCGGGAGGCCAAAAGACACGTGGACACCTTTGATAAGTTTCTCCCCCGCCGTGCTCAGGGGTTGGGGCTGTCGGCCACCCAGCCCCGACCCAGTCTGGTTTCCCTGCGGCGAAAGTCGCAGAAAGAGAGTCTGGCGAGCCGTGCGCCCCCTCGTAGGGACTCTACTCTCAGCAGCCCAGCAAGAGGCCGGATCTGAGGACGATCATTTCGTCCAAAAGGAAGAAGTCCTGAGGGTCGAGCACAAATGACAAAGTATTTGGGGGTTGTAAGGGATTCGATCACGATGCGGGCACAGATGTCTCCTGCACGCGTCGAGTCCATTCTAAACACCCTAAAGAACATCAAGCTAGGCCAGAAAGTTACAGTTCATTACTTTCAAAGGATTCTAGGTCTCATGGCAGCTGCATCCACGGTTATACCTTTGGGCCTCCTGCATATGAGATCGTTTCAGTTGTGGCTAAGAGCCAGGGGATTTCATCCAAGGGCCAATCCCCAGAGGCAAATAAGGGTTATGCACCAGGGGCTTCGTACCCTATCTATGTGGTTCAGACCCTGGTTTCTGACTTTGGGTCCCACTCTAGACACGCGTTGTCATCCCAAGATGCCAACGACAAACGCTTCCCTCACGGGTTGGGGTGCGGTCTTAGATGGCCTTCCAGCCCAAGGGATCTGGAGAGGTCATCTTCTCGACTGGCACATCAATTGCCTCGAAATGATGGCTCTATTTCTGGCCCTGAAATACTTCCTCCAGCAGTTAAGAGGCTACCATGTCCTAGTGCGGGTGGACAACACTGCGGTAGTCTCTTACATAAATTGCCAAGGCGGACTGCGTTCGCGCTGCCTGAAAAGGCTAGTGCAGAAGGTTCTGCTTTGGGCACAGGACAAGTTCCTGTCCCTCAGGGCAATTTACATCCCCAAGGCATATGAATGTGGGAGCAGACTTGCTGTCCATACAAGCTGTGACACACAGGGAATGGAAACCCCACCCCGAAGTAGTCAGTCAAATCTGGGAAAGATTTTACGAAGCAGAGGTGGACCTCTTTGCTTCACAGGAGACAGCACAATGTCCCCTCTACTTCTCTCTGACTCCTCCAGCTCCCCTGGGTCTGGATGCGATGGCCCATATGTGGCCCAGACTGCATCTTTAAGGATTTCCCCCGATCTCTCTGCTCCCAGGAGTCCTGGCCAAGGTCCGTCAACAAGGGTTTCGCCTCTTACTGATAGCGCCCCGTTGGCCGACCAGAGTGTGGTTCTCTGATCTAATATCCCTCCTCAACGGCTCGCTGTCGGTGATTCCGGTCAGGTGGGATCATCTCTCTCAGGCACAGGGGACAGTGTTTCATCCCCGTCCCGAGCTCTGGAACCTTCATGTCTGGCCCATGAGGGGGACCACCTAAGAGATGCTGGCCTTACAGCCGATGTAGTAGAGACTATTCTAAGTGCTAGGGCTCCCTCCACTAGGAGAAGTTATGCCCTCAGATGGCATGTTCTCGAAAGTTGGTGTATGGCACACCATGCAGACCCAGTTCACTGCCAAATTGTTTCAGTGCTGAAGTTTCTGCAAGAGAAACTGTCCTCAGACATATGGCCTGGTACTCTCAGAGTCTATGTGGCCGCTATTTCGGCTTGCCATGCTCTGATTGATGGGGTTTCTATGGGAAGGCACTCTCTAGTTGCCCGCTTCATTCGTGGAGCCAAGCAGTTGAGGCCGCCCACTAGAGCGACAGTCCCTTTGTGGGACTTAGCTATAGTGCTCGAGGGTCTGGTTGACACCCCATTCGAACTACTAGAGTCAGCGCCTCTCAGGTTTCTGACCCTAAAGATGGTTTTTCTAATGGCTGTTACTTCTCTGAAGAGAATTGGGGATTTGCAGGCTCTGTCAGTCTCGCCATCCTGCCTAGACTTTGCCCCTGGGCTGGTCAAAGCTATTTTGCATCCTCATCCTAATTATCTTCCGAAGGTTCCATTCTCAACCATACATCCAGTCGTTCTTGAAGCCTTCTGCCCTCCGCCGTTCAGGACACCGGAGCAAGAAAGACTTCACTTACTGTGTCCAGTACGTGCTCGTCAGATTTAGGTCCACCGCACTAGCCAGTGGCGTAAGTCGGAGCAGCTTTTCATATGCTATGGGGGCCGCAACCGGGGGGCAGCTGCCACTAAGCAAACAATGTCACATTGGGTGAGGGATGCTATTGCCCTAGCCTACGAGGCACATGGTCAAGCTTCGCCTCTAGGAGTAAAGGCCCATTCAACCAGGGGGGTTGCATCTTCTACGGCTTTGGCAAGAGGTGTCCTCTTGCAGCAAGTGTGTGAAGTGGCAGGCTGGCCCTCTCCGCACACATTTGTCAGATTCTATAGTTTGGATGTTCGTGCTACTCCGGGCTTGCATGTCCTTGAGTCAACATCCCAGAGTCATGTCTGAGACCTCTTCAATACTTGTGCACACACACTACACAACCTTGAGGGGTCCAGACACTTCCAGTGCGGTGGCGTTGGTATTCTCGTTATTGAAACGCAGCATCGAGAGTAGCTTTTGAAAGGGAACGTCTCGGGTTACTTGACTGTAACCCTGTTCCCTGAAAAAGCGGGAATGAGATGCTGCGCCTCAATGTCGCACTGTAGGCATGACTGGGTGTCTCTTCAGACAAGTTTTAACCTGAGGGTATGTCCGTTCCACATCTATTTATAACCTGCAGGTGCACGTAATCAAATGACGTCACCCACCAAGGTTATTTAAGCCACTTCTTGGCATGTTTGGCACACTTGCTTCACAACCGGTCGAACAAAGAATGTTCTCATAAGCGTTATTGAAACGCAGCATCTTGTTCCAGCTTTTTCAGGGAACAGGGTTACAGTCAAGGAACCCAAGACATTCACTTTCTAGGTATTATTGTCTGTATTCAGACTGGCACCTCCTTCTCTTCCTTCTGCTCTTGTGGTCTGTATAATACATGTGAAACTGCTCAGCTGTGCTTTTCACTGAACAGACACAGAAAAGTCCCCACTCCTTCTATTTATGCATGAACAATGAACATCGCTGTTGCTCACTTACTGTGAACTGAGTCTTCCTGAAAACCTTCCTGAAAAATATGATCTTTCTGCGCACACACTTTCATTTTGTACTGTGTGTAAATGATTATGTCATCTAGCAAACAGTTCATATAATAACACATCCCATGTGTTTTATTTCTTAACATATCTGATAGTCAAGGGTTACTTGACTGTATGGGATATAAACGCTAGAGTTAATGGTTACAGATTGCTGTATGTACCACTATCATCATACTAGAGTATAAAAAGTGGGAGAATGTGCAGAGCAGAGGAACAAAAGGAACATCGGTGCCAGGATCTCTAGACAAAGGAACATCCAAAAACCAGGACTTAATACAGTGCTCATTAGGTGCAATCAGGAACAGGTGAGTGTGATCAGTGGGGTCAGGTGATGCGCAGGGGCTGATGGGTAGTGTAGTCCGGTGCTGATTTCAGTGCTAACATGACAGTCGCTTGATCAGAAAGATGTTCATTTTTTTTTTCCTGCTGTCAACATTCGAATTATCAATATAACTATGAGTCCTATTTGGCTGATTGACTACATATGAAATGATTGAATATATATGAAATGCCACTCTAACACAGACTCAAGAAAAAAAACTCAGCACCATCAAGCCTTAACCAAGCCACAACAAAAACATTGGCTCAACATAGCCTTAAAAATGCTATGTATTTTAACAAATAAATCAGTTTAAAATTCAGATCACATAGTCTAACACATCAGCTGTGGTTGGGTCTTCTCAATCTCTCCTTTATATAACTAATCTAGACATTATAATAGAAATATTTACATCAGTATATTCCAGAACTGGTTTGCATATCTTATTAAAAGTATATATATATATTGATCAGATTGATTGATCAGATTGATAGATTGATATGTTTCATTATTATTTGTGCCATCCTGAAGGTACAGTCTCTGAAATCCATCTAAGGAGTATGTTTTTTATGTGTGCGTCACAGAAAGTTACATTACAGCGGAACATTATAGAACCTTCTTTTGGATAAATTTCTTACATGAAAATAGGATAAGACAAGGTAATGTCAATTGCCTACAGAAAGATAAAATACAGAGGTGAAAATCAATCAATAATGAAAAGAAAAGGTTAGTTCCAGTGCATATATTCACTTCAGATTTACACATATAATGTCTTTTGACTTTGCACTTATAGTTATGAACTAAAACATATGTATTCATAAGTACAAACAAAGATTTGAAAAAAAATGGATGGGGGAAAGTATTGACACTATATTAAAAATATATAGATATGTAAAATTTACGTAAAAATAAATCAAATTTGAGATTTAAATTCTGCAAAAAGAAAATTCTTGTTGCTATTGATCCAGAAGAATTCATTCAAGAAGTAGTATACATGGTGAAGAAATAGTACAAGTAGCAAAGACCTTAAACATCGCTGTCAGTACAATTATTTTAATGATATACATGTGGAAACTTCATGGATCCACAACTGTTCCCATGCAAGATTTCACTGCATGCTGTCAGAACAATGATAAGTAAGTTAAGAGAGAAGCCTGAAGTCATTGAAAAGAGTTGCAGGACGACCTGAAAGCACCGGAAGCAACAGTTACACAGAGAACAATAAGCAATGAACTGCATTGTAATCATCTCCATTCCTACATCTCACACAAAACTCCTCTGCTAAAAACAAAACACCGAAATATGCATCCAAAAGCATTCAGGCAAATCAGAGCTCTTTCGGAACAAAATACTGCAGTCATATGAAACAAAATAGAACTAGTTTTGCAATAACTCAGCTCATCATTTTGGAGAAAGAAGAGCTGTGCATATGATCCCAAGCGTCCCATCATACCCACAGTGAAGCACGGTGGTGGGAGCATCATGATGTGGGGCTGCTTCTCTGCAAATGGTACTGAGGCTTTACACATCATGGGCCTAAACAATCCCATAACCTGAATCCCAATGAAAATTTCTTTTGAGTTTGCAAGTCCATAAGACTGAAGATGATAGGAATGGGCCAAAACTGAACCACAAAAATCGAATTATTTCTTACCTTAGACATCTCGAAGCTGTAATTGCCAACAGCAGCGTCGCAGCAAAGTACTAATGTTGCTGATTTGTGGTGTCTCAATACTTTATCCTCCTATCAATTTTGTTTTTTAAACACATCTTTGTTTCTGCTTAAGTATACATACCTTTTTGTTCATATTTATAACTACCAAGCCAAAAGACACTGTGTGTGCATTTGAAGTGGACATATGCACTATAAGTATATTAAATAACATTAAATATAAAAAAACGAAAGTGTCTGAATACGTATTTCCCCTCACTGTATATTATGTAATCTGGCAATACTTGTCCTATAACAGCACATGTCACATGTTTTATTTCTTACATCTGCTCATTGTTCCCTGCTATCAACATTCTAAGTATTACTACAGCAATAGCTCCTTACGAAAACTTCCCTTTTTTTTCTTTTGGCTGGTGGACGCCATGTGAAACTAACCATTCTGGTGAAAATGACAAATGCAAATATATCAGTTTCACTTTGCTGGATGAATTTCCTCTTTTAAATCTGTGCAATAGTCTTAGGCACATGCAAAGAAATGCTGTAAAGCAAAGATGTGTGTTCTCAGTTCTCACTGAAACACAAATATATAACATTCAGCATATTTGACACAGAATCATAGATGAACATAAAACATTAGTAAATGGACATGAAGTCAGAAGAAAACAAAAAAGCAAATATTTCCTTCAGTAGTCTCAGGTAGACGTTGTACTGTTCTGTAAGGAAATTGCTGGTATGTTTTTCTAAGCATCTTGGAGAATCTGTCACAGATCTTCTCAGATCTTCTGGAGACTTTGGCTGACGCATTTGCTGACAGACTTAATTCTTTGTTCAGACTAATTCAGACTTAGTTTTTTGTCTGAAAAGCTGTGTTTTGTGTATTATGTTACTTTTTTTTTAACTTGCATACAAACATTTTTCTGTAACATTAAATTGTATGTTGGAAACAAAAATGTCTCCCTTTGCCAACGCCCATTGTTTTGGGCTACTTTCCAGTCTTACACGTGTTTTTGAGATTGTTAGTGAGTTAAGCACAGAGATGTTCATCTAAAAGCAGTTAGACAAATCAGAACTTTCTTGGAACAATATACTCTGGTCAGACAAAATTAAAAGCAGAACTATTTGGAAATAATTCAGTTTGCCATGTTTGTATAAAGAAGGGTTATGTGAATGATCTCAAGAACACCATCATACCCACAGTGAAGCATGGTGGTGGGAGCATTATGATATGGGGCTGCTTCTCTGCAAATGGTACTGGGGCGTTACACCTTATTGAAGGAAACATCAGTGGATCGATGTAGCAAGACATATTAGAGGAGAATTCAATCTCACCAACCAAGAAATTGAATCTGGGGAGAAGATGGACATTCCAACAAGACAACGATCTCAAATATACAGCTGAAATAACTCAAGAAGGCCTTGAATGGCCTAACCAATCTACTTGACATGAATCATGTGCTTAATTAATTATATACAGTAGTATAAGATATTAGTATGACTGCTTTATAACATAAATAATAGGTTTATTAATGCACTCGTTCTAATATGTTATTATTCACAGGGTGAATGCTCCTCATGATCTAAGCCTTGTTATATAACAAAGAAAAGTGTATAAGCATTAATATGGTGACATTTTGTGTTGAGAAAAGATGTTTATTCAACATTTAGTGCTTTGTAACACTCAGAAAGTTTCCGAACACTGGAGTTAGTTCCTGTTATTAATTATTTTGGTAGCTATATACAGTTGTTCTTGAACTTTCTATAAGTTAATTAGACAAAAAAATGCAGCTTGTCATGTTTCAGAGAAACCAGAAAGCGCAAACCTCCTCTGTACTGAAGACTCGAGTCTCGTGGATGTTTTGTAACATTAAACGTGACTATGAATGGTTACGTGTGCGATGTGTCGTTCATAAATAAGATAAAAATTGTAATTATTGGCAAATTGGTGTTGTATGAGGAATACTGTCTCTGACAGCAAACTCAAAAACTACTCAAAATAGTCTGTTTTAAAGTTTTTTAGCATGTTTCTTTAATGGTTTATATATATTATTATTATCCACCCATCCATCCTCTATACCGCTTACCCTACACATTAAACACACACACTTACACACCCATTCACACACTACGGACAATGTGGAAATGCCAATTAGCCTACACCGCATGTGTTTGGACTGGGGGAGGAAACCGGAGTACCCGGAGGAAACCCCTGAAGCACGGGGAGAACATACGAACTCCACACACACAGGGCGAAGGCGGGATTCGAACCCCCAACCCCGGAGGTGCCAGGAAAATGTGCTATCTAAGCCATTGTGCCCCTATTATTATTATTATTATTATTGTTATTATTATTATTATATTAACAGTTGAAGTTGAAGGAAACTTGCCTGTAACCCCAGGTGTGACTCAGAGTCTTGACTCCATTTTGTTTGAGGCTGTGTTATTAATATCGTCGTCCTGCTTCACCGAAATCTGTGGTCACGCGCCGCTGCACGTCTGTTCATCAAATTTGTTGGCCGCTTTGTGAAAGAGGAAGAAAAAGAAAGAAGCAGATTTTTGTTTTGTTGAGAGTTTACAGACATCTACAGGCTCGATAGTGTAACTACTGAACAGCAGATAATCTTAATAAACAGCCACCTTCAGCCTTCTACAGCCGAGAAATAAAATACATCTAGAATAGACAAGTTTTTAAAAATAATATTTACTTAATAAAATCCATAATTAATTATTGTGCTTAATTATTAATTATATAATTATTTTCAGTTAAAAGGAAGGAAATTATTAGATAGATAGATAGATAGATAGATAGATAGATAGATAGATAGAAACTTTATTGATCCTGAGGGAAATTGCAGTGTAAAAGTGAATAATGAAAGCAGTAAACAAAAAGTAAAAACACTGAGCAATACATTTTTCTATAAATTATCAAATAAATAAATAAATAAATAAATACAACTCCTGATAATAATAAATAAAACAAATCTTTAAAATATACGCACAGATAATTATTAATTTAAAAATCATGGCTAAAATCATTACATTTAAAATTGATTTCTTCTTAATTACGTTTCAGTTATATTCAATAATTTTAATTACACTTGATTTTCAATTACATTAAAACGTCTAAACAGTGACGTAAACCGCTTCCGCGTTTGTAAACTTCAGTTCCCACAATGCTTTGCTCCAGTAGAACTGCGCGTGCGGCTGAAGCTGTATGAAATCGTTCACAACGTACACCAATGACCGCTTTAGTTCCATACGGGAGGACCGCTTTATTTTATTTACCCTACCCGTATTCAGACAAACCCCGCCTCCGGCACTGTGATTGGTCAGAAGTATCACGCCTCCTGAAATGAGATTGGCTAGAAAGATTGGCCCGCTTCCTGGTAAAGGAGCGGTTAACGTTTCTATGGTAACAGGGAGGCCCGTGAACTGGCATCTGCACGAGCTTATAATGAATATTACGGGGTTTTTTTATTACCTTTTTTAAAATTAATTTATATTTGAAGATATGGTATATTTTCACATATTTTAGTTTCAGTTTTTACACTGAGAGCTGCCAAGCTTTTAAATTATTAAATTATTTATTTTTATTAAACAATGACGACATATTTTTAAAAACTCATTTAATGATCTACCAGTAAAAAAAAAAAAAAAAAAAAAAAAAAACGATAATAAGTATTTAATCCGAGTAAAAGAGTGCAATCTTTCTGAATCCTTAACGGTAGCCGAAGCCCATTCATTGCATTTTTTATTTTATTTTTTTAAATTAAGTACAAAATCTGAATACAACAAACTGGCATTAATTAGTATACAAATAAGAATCTGGTATGGAAGGCTGAACACAATAGAGTCATAATAAGCTCCAGACAAAACGTATAACAAAACATTCCAAGAAACATAAAATATAAAATAAAATAATAAATAAATAAATAGAAACATAAAAAAGTATAAAATTACAAACAAATAATACAAACAAATTAAACAGTTTTACTGCTTTTGGATTTTTCATTTTACTAAAGGCATCTGAGAAGTATTTTAGATCAATTTTAAATACAATAAACAAAGGAGGGGATTTAAAATATCTATATTTATGTATAAAGTATTTTGGCAATAATATAATATTATTAATCAGATCAAACAAAACAGAGCCTTCTTTGGTTATTCCGTACATTACATCTTGTAAGGTTAGAGTGAAACCATCAGCAACCACATCGTTCTCTATCATCCAGTCCTGCAATTCTGTCCAAAAAGACTGACACAAACTACACGTAAAAAAATATATGCTCTGTATCTTCAACTACAATGTTTAAACCCATTCATTGTACTCGGACTTCCGCAAACAGCGATGACGTCACCAACTTGGGTAACCAATCCGTACACAGGTGGGCGTGGCTTGCCTGAATACGGGTAGGGAACCATAACGTAAGGCGACAATCGCTTTTTCCCCGAATGCTGTCCGCTGCGCGCATCCCGCATTACATCTCCTGCTCCATTCAGCTCACCAGGCTTTGATCTGATCATCTGATGTGTCAGAGCCACATTTAATCCCAAGCAAAAAAGGCATCGCTCTGTTTCATTTGATTTGCTTTGCTTTTTTATGCATTAATTATCAGGACGGAGCCTGGGTGGTGTCACAGTACTACAATGATTGAAAGACCAGACTCGGCTGTTACCAGCGTTGCGGTGAGTATCGAGCTCTATGCATTATATAGACACTAAAATAAACGTTTCCTTCTATAAACATAGCTCATTAATTGAATTTGCATGATGGTGCAGTGCATAGATTGGTTTGTAATCTCATCATCATCTCAATCTCAGGACCTCCTGGGAGAAATTCCGGATTATTCCTAATTTCTGATAACAACAAAGGCTGAAAGGCTGTAGTTTAACCCATGACACCTTTCTCTAATTATCCATATTCTTTAAAAACTACTTTTTTACATGACAGCGTGCATCCAGATGTATTAGACATGCTACAGTAGCAAACAGCGCGCGCGTGACTGAGCACACTTTCTGCTTTTTAATCATTTTTAATCGTCCACTTTGAACTTAAACTACTTTCAAATGGTTTAACAGCATATTTCAATCCTTGTAAATCTTATCCAAGGGTAAAATCCGCCACTTTTCTTTCTGTAGATGAATATTTTGTTATTTAAATCTGAGTATAACGCCTGATAGAGTGACCGTTACTTTCTAACAGAGCGCGAGCGCATAACTGAGCAATTTTTTTAAAAATGACCGTTATGTCTCTGAGGCGCGGATTAGCAACATGCTAGCTACAATCACAGCGACTTAGTATTTAAAGTCAGTTTTTAATACTGAAATGTAGTGATTTGATACATAAAATGGCCATAATGAAAATGCTGGCTGATCATTTAAAAATTATTGTCACAAATTAGTATCTTGAGAAAAGAAAAAATATGTAGCGGCTAATAAATACGAAAATTTTAGCTTAGAAAACACACCTTAGTTTTTAATATTATGAGACTGGTGTGCTGTATTATCAGGCATTTTCTAAAGTTCCTTCGTGTCTATAAAACATCTCATGTCTTTGTTTTTTTTTTTTTATAAATTGTTGCCTTTCTTTGCCTCTCCTACTTACAGCCTGATTCTCTAACACCGCCCAACACTGATTAATATTCATAAGCGAACCCCAAATGCTCATTAATATTCATTAGCTGGCAGAAATATATTGCTGGAATGAATGAATCAGTCTGTGCTGAGGATGAAGATGAATGACTAAATGCTTATCTGTGGAGCAGTAAAAGGTTTCATTACAGATTATTTGTAGTAGCTGGCTGAAATTTAGGAAACGGGTACCAGTGAGATAGCGTAAGGGTACCAGTGAGGTAGCGTAAGGGTACCAGTGAGGTAGCGTAAGGGTACCAGTGAGGTAGCGTAAGGGTACCAGTGAGATAGCGTAAGGGCACCAGTGAGGTAGCGTAAGGGCACCAGTGAGATAGCGTAAGGGCACCAGTGAGGTAGCGTAAGGGTACCAGTGAGGTAGCGTAAGGGTACCAGTGAGGTAGCGTAAGGGCACCAGTGAGATAGCGTAAGGGCACCAGTGAGGTAGTGTAAGGGCACCAGTGAGGTAGCGTAAGGGTACCAGTGAGGTAGTGTAAGGGTACCAGTGAGGTAGTGTAAGGGCACCAGTGAGATAGCGTAAGGGCACCAGTGAGGTAGTGTAAGGGCACCAGTGAGGTAGCATAAGGGTATCAGTGAGGTAGCGTAAGGGTACCAGTGAGGTAGTGTAAGGGTACCACCCTAAGGTCGGCTGCTATGGTGCTTTCTCTGTTTTGTAGACACTCATGATTGGCAAAGTGATCGACGATAATCTATGCAAAAAATCTGAAATGTACACACGTACTGTATATTATAGTTAACAGCACTTTACTTTTCTATATGAAAAACAAAGAGTGAAAACACAATCTCAGCTTGAAATTCCTTTTCGCCAACAATTTGGGGTATTCTTCTCACCTACGAGTTCTTTCCCTGTTTACAGAGTGACGTCAAATCAACATGGCCACACACAGCATCCGAAATAAACAAAGTAGCACTTCTTACCTTTAAATGAGTTATACTCTATATATAAGTATTTGCTTCAGATCAATAAACATACAGACACATTGTTAAATCTGTAACACTGACTCTACAGTTCACTGTTTGAGGAACCATTATCTGACTAGCTTGTTGCTAACAAAAGACAAACATGGAGGTGCCCATGTTTTTTTTCCATTTCGAAAGTTAAAATTACCCAGGTGGAAAATGATGCCATTCCAACCTGCAAATGACCATTATCAAGGCACGTTGTACGCAGCATTACGTAGTGCAGCTACAGGAGCCCATACAGACCATTGTTAACACCTTAAACTACCAATTTATCGAGGCAGTAGGAATCATTCCTCATGACATCATTCTGTGGATTTTCAGGGTTTCCACACTGGGCTATAATAGTGAATAGTAATAAATAAGTTTATGATTTTAGGTAAGATTTGGTGTAGTGGTTGATGTAGACATATTTGACGCAGTAGTAATAATGGTAGCTAGTTAAGTGGTTCATGTTGTTTAATACAAAGTTTAATTACCAAACTCTGTGACTGAAAAATCCTTTATGGTGCTAGATAAAACATTTTTTTACTACAGATTAATAAATTAGTAGCTAACAAGCTGTTTAGCATAACGAGGGAACATTTTTAAATTGAATATTTATGTATGTTCATAGATCCTGACCATGAATAAAACCTTTTCACAAAAGATAGAGTATAGAAATGTTCCTGGGCCATTTTTAGTAATTGGGCATTAAAACATATTAACTAATTTATTACTGTACATATTATTTATTATTATTAGAGCGTTATGGTTTAAAATTACATGCTTAGGGAATAGTTTCAAAATGTAGTGGATTCATGAGAGTATTTAATAAGGAAGACACACACTTCCTGATTAGCCAAGAGGAGTGGAGATGCATATTAATGAAGGGATAAAGACAGACAGAGAGAGAGAGAGAGAGGCCTAAAAACTGACATGTTATCCAGAGCTGCTCGGGAGATGGTCCTTTGTCACAATAATAGACTGGAAAATCAGTCAAGTGCATCACTAAAAGAAAGTTAACATAGATAATCTATTAGAACGAGCGCATTCATATAAACCTGTGATTTGAAGCTGCACTATTGTCAGAGCTGCTGTTATAGAAAATTAATCAACAACTTCTGGTATAACCAACCATTAACCTATAAGCTGAGCTTATGCCTATAATCAGTCAGGTTATACAACGAAAAGTTTAACACACACAATGTTATTATAGTCATAAGAATTATTATAATGATTATTGTGTGTGGTGTTTAGCTTACCTAAGCTAAAAGGCTTGTTATTGATTATAACTAATTTATTATAGATTGTAACTAATTTATAATAAAACCAAAACAAAAAGTAAACTGTACAGTAAAGGTAGATTCTTCGCTGCAATATTCATGTAGCCCTTTTTCAACAACAATTCAACACACACACACACACACACACACACTGTTCACTTCTTAATGATGGTCATGTAAATAGGTTTGATGTCATGGTGACACTGTGACTCCGCCCCCAAGCCCCTGAACTCACAGCTCATTGGTTGTAGACCTGCAGGATTTCAACTAATTTAACAGTAGAAAAGTTTTCAGATTAGGCTCCAGCTTTCAACACAGCAGAACCTATCTAAAACTCAATCTATAGTGAGTTCAGTGTGTGTGTGTGTGTGTGTGTGTGTGTGAGTGAGTGAGAACTATTCATAGCACTGGCCTTGTTCTCCATTTGCCTCTGGGCATTTTCCACACTGTCCGTCCTAAAAGCGCTCTTACATAACACCAACATCAGTCTCATTAATCAGCACACACACACAAACACACACACACAGAATGATCGCAGCATCCCAACAGATTTAATGTGGCTCATTTGCATATCTCCGCCCTCTCTGGTTTATCAATAACGCAGCAGGAAATAACACTGTGATGCCGATTAGCAAACGATATTTTGCTCAACCTCTTACTTTTGCGGGTTTTTTTATTTGTGGTTGAAAGCAGACACACATCATGAGTCGACTTTCCCACGTTCAGTCACCGCTCTGTAATAGAGTGTGCATCGGAGTGAACTACTGTCACATCTAATCAGAGCTGGAAAGGTTCATCGGCAATCTGATGTGCCCTCTCCCCCCCCCCCCCCCCCCCCCTCTCTCTCTCTCTCTCTCTCTCTCTCTCTCTCACACTCTCTCTCTCTTCCAATATGAATGATCAGTTACTTTCCCTTTTTTAAATTCGGCTCCGTGAAAAGCAGAGAGGTTCATCACGTTAGCCTCTTAGTGCATGTCTCAAGAATGATAGTAGAGGAGGAGGAGAAGGAAAAAGAAGGATGGACAGAGCAGGATGAGAGGGAGAGCGAAAAACTGGAAGACGCCCTGGAAGAGATCTGGAGCGAAATCAACTTCCTCCATGATGCTTTAGACTTCGTCATGGATCTGATCCGAAACGTAAATACTGAGATTTAGCAACTTTTCCCCCTTAATACTCGCCTCATCTCTCTTTTTCTTCTTTCCCTCAATCGTTTTTCTCTTTCTCTATAACTTTATATCCCTATTTTGCTCTGTTTTTCTGTCTCTTTGTCTCTCTACCACTTTTATCTCTCTCCTTATCTGTCTTTTTTATCTGTTGTTTTTCACTTTTTGTACCTCCATCTGTCTTCCTCTTAATGTCATTTTCTCTCTCCCTTCCTTTTTACATTTTCTTCCCTGTTCCCGTCTTATCATTCTCTCTCTCTCTCTCTCTCCCTCCCTCTCTCTCTCTCTCATCTCGTCTCCTTATCTCTACCCTCCGTTATCTTGTTCTCTCTCTTCCCTTCCCTTGTTCCCTACTTTCTTTGTTTTGTCTTTCTCTCATTCTTCCTATTCTCTCAGAACTGTTTCTCATATCTCTCTCTTACTTGTTCCTTCTTTCTCTTAATTTTCCATTTTCTCTCTTTACACCACTTCTCTCTACCTCACCGTCTCAGAATTATTCCTCATCCTTTCTTTTTTTTTTTGCTCTTTTTTTTTTAGTTAGCCTTTGATCCCTTTCTTCCTCCCAAACATCCATAAACTTAGACTGGGTTTGTCCCAAATGATTTTTTTAGCTGCCCGTGTCCCTCCTTTCTCTTTCTCTCTCTTTGTTTGCCTCTTTCTACCTTTAACATCCCCAGTTCTTCCCTCATTACTCTACTGAACTCCACTAAACATAGGTCAGAGTCATCGCAAATCACACATCTTCTGTGTGTGAGGTTTTTTTTTTTAAACTTTTCTGCAGACACTGTGCAATAAAACATTAAAAGCAGTGCAGTGTATTTTATTGAGTGGCTGATAGCAGTGTTGATGTTCTCATTTTAACATTCTTTCCATCGTCATCACAAAGTTCAGTGTTTGCACAGAGGCTGTGAAAGGCCTGATGTTGTGAATGATTCGGTGGATCAAGAGCTGCGCGATATGTTGTTCGTAAATCATTATTTTGATATTATGAAGATTTGCGATATTTTTAATTGTCTCCTTTAGCCTTTAGCGAGTCTTTAAATTATTGTGTGTGTGTGTGCATGATCATGCTGACCAATCTCAGCAAGTTGTGGGTTTTGGATGAATCACAGCTTTCGACGGCCACAACCACGAACACCACAGGTCGCGATATGAATCAATATAATCCGAGTAACAGTAATGCTCTTCTAATGTTGTTGGACGTGGTATGTGTGAATATTAAATTTTCCTCTCATTATATTCCCTTAACACCTCGTTATGATTTATGATGGGGTCGATGATATAGCGAAAGTTTAATTTTGCTAACAAACTCCAGCAAACTCAAAACAGCACAAATGAAAGTAACCTGAAAAGCTGTGGCTACATGATATTTTGGTTCATTAACAAAAACAACTGCTCTAACGAGGAAGTTTAGCGTCCTGGCAGCTGCTTGGTACCGTGAGTCAGTTTAAAAGCACTTTTTTTTACAATACTGCTAAAGTTTTATTACAGTGCTGAAATGAATCATCATATTGACATCATCTTGTTTTATTGCCCAGTTTCAGTTTACTATTTATTTGAAATAGTGGATTCTAAAAAACAATTGAATAACACATTAGGACACACAATGCTGCTTCAAATATGTGTGTCTGTGTGGAAAAACCCTGCACATGGTCAAATTGTGACATTTTCTACTCTGGTTCGGAAAATTACACATTTTTCTGAACTTCAGTACGTTTCTCTTTTGCACACGTCTCATCCAGAATTAAAGTTTAAGCATTTTCAAAGTCTGCATACCTTCAAATAAAAAAAAAAAAAAACACGCCTCCTAACTCTACAATTATAACTTAATGGAAAGACAACATTAAAGTTGTGAAGGGTTATAACTTTACAGTGAGAACTGCTGATTTTCAGCATCACCCACATCAGGCTCCGTCTCATCACCTCAGGTAAAATTCACCTGTGAGCGTTTAACAAACTGGAGCCTCGTCCTTTCTTCACTCGACTGATCACTCTTACATCCGAGAATTAATCACTGATTCATTATCAGTTTTGGTGTGTTGGCTAAATTTCTTTTATTAGGTCATTGAAACATTTTAAACTTTGGAAGGCACCAAGGCAAGGATGAAAACCTCAGAACCCAATTTTTTGTCTTTTTTTTTTTTTTGACTGTTTTCTGGAATTCAGCTGTCATGACTTCTGACAGGTTTTTACAGACCATGTCTAAAATGACGATCCTTACTAGACAGCTGACATTATGCTGCTTTCTCAATGGGACAGACTTTATCAGAAACACATCCTCGGGCTGCCTTCTGTCCAGTACACCACAGAGACCATGACGATATGAGAAGATATGAGAAGTGAAGAGCCTGTAATAATAACATTGTGCTAGTTAAATGTTGCGGTATGTTGAATGGTGGAGTGTGTGGAATGTGTTACACTCTATCACTGCTTGTGTGCAATGTTCCCTCTATTTTTTCTTACTGAGCAAAACCTATTTCTGTTGGGCATTTGAGCAGAAATGCCACATGAGTATTTGAACGTGACGAATTTTGAAACATGACTGCTTCCGCTTCATGGGAGTGTAAAAAAGATCCATTGACTAACTTTTTCGTTGAAACGTTTTTGTGTTGGCACTGAATCTGCACTGATTTTATTTTCTTCTGCATGGGAGCATCATCAGAAGTTCACAACCATGCATGCTCGCAGCTTAGAGGGAACAGTGCCTCTGTGTGTGTGTGTGCGTGTGTGGGTGTGTGTTTGATGAGCTGATTGGTGTTTGATGAGCTGACTGGTGTTTTCCAGCAGAGGAATCTGGAGGGATATGTGGGATTCGCCAACCTGCCCAACCAAGTTTACCGCAAATCTGTCAAAAGAGGCTTCGAGTTTACACTCATGGTTGTAGGTAAGTCACACAACTCTGTTTGTGTGTGTGTGTGTGTGTGTGAGCGAGAGAGAGATGGTCATACTCGAGTGAAACATTCTTTACTTGTTTGTTTATCTGTGTGTGTGTGTGTGTGTGTGTGTATGTGTGTAGAAAGCACCCGCACAGGTGTTCATACTTGAGTGACACATTCTTCACTTGCATGTGTGTGTGTTTGTGTGTGTGTGTGTGTGTGTAAGAGTGACTAGAGATGAATCATGTCTGCATACAGAGTGTGTTTGCCTCCAAAGAAGTTTCAGAAATGTTAGCCACGCCTACTTAACTGTGACTGACAGGTACATAGGCCACGCCCCCTCATAGCTTAAGATCCATTTATCCTATCATTCTTAAAGCAGTTACTGACTTTTAGCCGTTTATTCGGAATGAGGAGCCGCACAAAGAAAACTGCTAGCATTTGCGTTACGTTATTGCAATTCTTATTTTTATGCATTGCTTATGCTTCTTGCACATTTCTTATTTCAATCGCAAAAAGTCATGTTAGTAACTTGAGTTGCTCCACTTTTTGTCATGGTGATTATATGACGCCGACCACAAGCCTCTTACGTCAACGATTCTCGCTTCCACGCCATCAGCATCATGATGCTGAAACAGAACCCATTTCTCCAGATGAGAAGCAGCACATTTCCAGATTTTGGTGGGAAAAAGGACCATCAGTGATTTGGAGCAGAGAGAGAGAGAGCAGGGAGTATGCATCCATCATTCTAATGGGAACAGACAGAAGTTTACTGCACACACACACACACACACACACACACACACACACACACTGTGGGTGTGTACTGGGCTGTGGTGTCCTCGTTTAGCATGTACAGTGTGAGCTGTGACTAATGTACTACTGGAAATATGGATCAGACTTCACCATAGAAACAAGGGAGACAGAAGGACATGGAGGGAGTAAGAGAAAGGCGAGAGATTAAGAAAAAGAAAGATAGAGAGATAATGAAACGAGAGATGAAGGGGAAAAAGAGAGAGTGTTATGTTGGAGGAGGAACGAGATAGCTTTGGATGACTTTGGCATTGTCGGACCTCTCTCTCTTTCTTTCTAGCTTTGTTTCTCTATCTATCTATCTATTTATCTATCTATCTATCTGTTCTCTCAGCTCTGTCTGCTTTATCTCTGGCTTCTCTTTCCTGCATCCCTTCTCTTTTTAGTTCAAACTCATAACACACACACACACACACACACTCAATTTCTCTCTCTCTCTCTCTCTCTCTCTCTTACTCTTTCAGTCTCTTTTCTTCTCATTCTCTTCATCTTGCCCTCGTTATCACTTCTGTCTGTCTTTCTTGCTCTCTCTCTCTCTCTCTCTTACACACACACACACACTAAAGGAGTGAGACGTCGCTGTGTAGCGGCTGTGTGGAGGGTGTAATGAGAGACAGCTGGAGAACCTCAGTGTCTTACATTGTTTAGCAGGACTGATCTCAGAACAGTGAGAATGAATCAGAGCGCACGGAGCAGAGAGGAGGAACCCCATCTGTGGCTGATCTCAGAACAGAATCCATAAGAGAAAAGCGGAAGTATTTATGAGACTGGTTTGAGAAGATGTGAGTCCCTAATGATTTTTTTTTTACAGCTGATCCCAGAACAGTCTTAGAGGTATTTGTATACTGAATGCAGTTCTGTCTGAGAAGATTGGATCAGTTTCTAAAACTGATCCCCAGTCAGTGAAGTAAATATGTACGTGAATCAGAGATGATAACGCTTATTAAAGTGCTGATCCCAAAACAGAGACAGAATGGTGTTATTATAGGCTGATCCCAGAGCAGTAAGAACATACATGAGAGAATCAAAGAAAGGTATTATTGAACTGATTCCAGAGCAGCTGGGAGAATGTGTAGGAGAAACAGGGAGGTGGTTATAAGATCCTGGAACAGGGAGTGAACCAGACAGATGAAAAGAAGATGCATCAGAGAACTCAGAAACTGACCCCAGATCAGTGATATAAAAGAGTCTTTTAGACACAAGAGCAGTGTTAGTAAGACTGATCTCAAAACAGTAAGAGAAAATGCCATTATGAATTATAGAGCATGTAACAGAGGTGATAAAGTTTTTGTAGGACTGATCTCAGCTGTCTACAAGACACTTAAGCAGTGAGAGCGCCTGCAAGCTGAATGAGAAATTATTTTCAAAACTAATCCCAGATCAGTCAGAGGATATATAAGCGATATAATCAGTAATGTGTAGGACTGATCCCAGATCTCGGAGACTAATTCTGTTTCTGAAATTGAGAGAATATCTATTAGTTGATCCCAGATCAGTGACAGCATCTATAACAGATCTGATTAACCTGATCCTAGAACAGTCCTGGAATCAGTAATAGAATCAGAGCAGGGTCACAGCACTGATCCTGGAGCAGTTAGAGAAGATGTAAGTGAACCAGAGAAGCGTTAGAAAGAACTGATCCCAGAACAGTGTAACAGAAGCAATGAAGCGTTTGTGCTGCTGAGTTTCTCTTGAAATCCCGCTGTCACTTACGCTGCAGAGTTTTGGCTCCGCTCTGCGTTTTTCTCTCCAAAGCTGCAGAGAGGAGAAAAAATGTTTCCTGTCCTTCTTTTCTTTCTCTCTGTTTTCCCCCGTTTTCTCTTTTTTTTCCCACCACAAGCATTTCCGCTGCCTGGTCTTGTATCAGTCCAGCTGGAGAGAGTCAGGGGAAGAATGTGGAGAGATGTACGCTCAGCTGCTGGAGGAGAGATGTTTACAGTAACCGACGCTCATACGGGGGACTAACATCAACCAAACTTGCGTATGCGTGTGTGTGTGTGTGTGTTTAGGACTAATTATGGAATAATTTTGAGGATACACTGAGCCAGCTGCCCAAGCCAAATCACAGCTGCAGTGCTCAGATAGACAAAATAATTGACGTGATATATGTGTTGTGTTCATACTTTAGAACACATGCACACACACACACACACACAGGCTGCTGACGGTAACATTCTGCGCGTCCTGTTCTCCATTTCAAGGCTGTCGGTGTGAAGGATCTCTCACGCTGTAGACATTCTTCACATTCAAACCTGCTGAACTGTTTAACTCTCACTCTTTACATGTTCTAGTAAAAGTCTATTTAAAAACTTTTACTAAACTTTATGCACAAATATCACCAAATAAGGGCTCTGAGTAAATATATGTCATTTCCCAAGTGCATCATTTCTGAATGCAACAATTTCGGAGTTGCTCAAATCTCAAATGACACTCTTTTGGGTTTGTAGTGTGTATGGGATGTCAGTTAGTCACGGCGTATGATCGCGGCGGTTGCGTCACCGCTGACACGTTAACAAAACGCATTTCTGGCTACTAGCTATTTATCTGCGTGTTAATTTTTTAAACCAGTCAAGTTCCTTAATGCCGTGTTTCTCATCCCTCATGATTTTCCCTGTGGACTCGTCCTAAATCACACTATAGCAGCCACCTTTTGGCCGTGTTTAATCTGCTACTGCTGCACACAAGTTACATTATTACCTCTGCTAACACTCCTAGCACTTTCCTAACTTTATCATGCACAACGGCTATCAAACACACAAAACCACAGCATTGCTGAGTAGAACAACACTTAGCAGAGCTGCACACTACCATGCAAGTCTGATTTTTATGTATTTATGTATCTATTTATTTAATTATTTATTGCTCAGTGCCTCACCTTTCCTCCTATCTGCTCTGTCTTTCAGGTTATAATAGTAAAGGGATAAATACTGACAGTGCAAGAGATTTTATGGGAAAGTCGTTGAAAACAGTGTGTTTTTTTCCGCTTTTTATATATATATACAGCAAGGAAGTGCAGGAAGTCTTTTTCACCAGTGGCTTGTGTGTTTTTAACACTTAGGTTGGACGAGGCAGCATCTCTACTTGTGTGTCAGTCATATTCAGAAAGCGTTCCTCGCGCTAGCATGGCCTTGGATGGAGAACTGAATGGACAGAATGTATTAGTTTGAATTCCTGCCAAAATTTCTCTGAGCCTTTATATTCAAATATATTCAAATACAGTTTTTATATTTAAATAAAAAAATTTGCATGCAGTTTTCAAAGAAATTTGACAGTCCTATTGTGTGTGTGTGTGTGTGATGTAATCAGGGCTAACTGGATTAGCCTTTGCACACTGACCAACTGACCTGCTGTCCTGCAGGAAAGCTTTGACTCAGCAGGTCATCACATTACACCGAAACGTGTGTGTGTGTGTGTGTGTGTGTGTGTGTGTGTGTGTGTGGTGTTGACTTCATTCAGACATGCCTTATGTCTGCTAAAGCTAAGCTTCATTTTACTGACTCCTAGGTAAGTAGCTCAGTAAGGCTTTGTTTCATTACTCTTTGTGTGTGTGTGTGTGTGTGTTCCTGATTTCTATCTCCACTTGATCTCTCTGTATGGGTAGTGTCGGTTATCAGTGAATGACCTTTGACCCCAGGCACTCATCCAACAGGAGTCTCACTGTATTGTATTATACTCTCTCTGTTTGTATTGCTCTCTCTCTCTCTCTCTCTCTCTCTCTCTCTCTCTGTATTGCTCTTTCTTTATTGTATTATGTTCTCTCTCTCAGTACTGCGCTCTCTCTCTCTCTCTCTCTCTCTCTCCAGCACCTCTTCAGCATTCACTTACTTTCTTCACACACACAAATGTTCAGCATATTTGGAAAATTCCAAACCAATTTCCTGTTTCACATTTTTCCATTTTCACATCAGCCAATTTAAGAAACAACCCAAACTCTAGAATGCTTACAATCTGCTCTAACACTAAATCTTGATCGTGTAAATTCCAAGTCTTCGCACTGTTCTCTTTGTAGTAGCGGAGAAACTCCCACAATGCATTGCATGTCAGATGTAATACTTGATTTACAAAAAGTAGAAGTTAAATGAGTAAAATATTTTGCTATGTTATGTAGCATACAGTTACAGAGAGACACCACACTACCAGAATGAGAGAAAGAGAGAGAGAGAGAGAGAGAAAGAGAGAGCGCTATGTGGAAAGGGTTGGGGGCAGCAGAACGTGGCAGATCAACCCCCCCTGCCCCCCGGGGTAAACAGTGGTCATTAACTCGGACACTCAGGAAGAAAAGGAAGACAAGATAAAAGGCAGGAATGAGTGGAATTTCTCGAAACATGTCCATTTGTCTTTCCTCTGCGTGGCTCTATCTCTCCAGCTGTGTGCCTTATCCCTGTCTTACTGCTGTCACTCAGCCATCTGTACGAAAGCTCCTGTCATCTCTCCATCTGTGCGTGTGTGTGTGTGTGTGTGTGTGTGTGAGGTTCTGCTAGTCCTGTGTTTTTTACAGCCAATTGTTTCTCCAGCTGTCGCTCTTTAGTTCTCCAGATGACCTGGTTTAAGGTTGAACAGCAATGTTTGCTTTTTTTTTTTTTTTTTTTAGATTTAAAGTGAAAGACAAAGGAGGGGCTTCAAAAACAAGCAAAATGGCCCTTAAATAAATCAGCAAACAAATAATTTGGTAATCTCTTAAACAATCTGATGCCAATAATGATTTTTATACAGCCATCAAGTCAAATTAAAGTTGTCATTTTATCTTATTTGTTTATATTTAATTTCAAAATTCAGGATTTCAGAAAACTAATATTGTTATTATAGGTGTGTAAACTTCAAGCTTCCACATGATATGAAACGATTTCGATTCATAAGGCAGCGATTTGATATTTGACGATACCATTTAATCTGCTACTGATACAATACGATACATTTCAGTTTGATTTAGTACAATGGTGACAAAGAAGAAGGAGTATTTTAAGATTCATTACAGGCAAATCAAGGCCTATTAGTTAAAAAATCTATTTTTTTTACACATCAGTTGTTTGTCCTTTATCAATAATAACAGATTCATGATTGTTGCATCGATTCATTACAATCGTTCCCTTTCAAATCGATGCCCCAGCCATGCGTGGCCAGGAGACCAAGAGAGCAAAATCGGTCAGGTGGGAGTGGCATACGTTGTCAATCACAGCGACACTAGCCAATCCTGGGCATCTGTGAGCTCATGTATGCAGAAGAGGGTAGATAGCGCTTTCCTGCGAGTGTGTTACACTGCCCTGTGAACAGCAGATCAGAAGAAGAATGTGAAAGCATTCACCCTCCCTGGATGGTAACTGTTGTGTGATAGGGCAGAGCTGGCTGGTGGGCGGGAATTGGCCAAGACTAAATTAGGAAGAAAATCAGGGAAAAATCCAAAAAGGAAAGGAGAAAGAAGGACAGAAAATACAAAGAGAAACAACAAACACAGGCTGTAGATGTTTCACTTTGAACTCAGCGTTTTCTCTGAATGTGACGTTTGTAGAGATCATCATGGCAGATTTTTTAATCATAAGAAAAGACCGAGTAATTGGTTTGCCCTTAACCTTCCGGGGATTTTTTATAGTGGTGGTGGAAGGGGGAATTACTGTAAACATACTGAAATATTTATCAGCCTGTCATTACTGAGAAGCAAAGGTGATGAACTAAAGGTTATAGCCATGGGATTAGTCATGAAAAGATAATTGTGCAACCTTTAATTACAGTTTTGTGATGTTATTGTGCAGTTTTTTAAAATAATAATGTTAGTAAATTGATAATCTCTGCATCAAATGACAGTTCTGTCAAACGTTTTTCAAAAAATGGCTTTACCCCCTTAATCCTCCAATCACTGCTTAGCAACCGTTGCTATCTGCCATTTGCTCTGTCCAGTTTCGAACACTTTTTCAGCAGGCACATCAGGAGATTTTTCCAGATGTGGAGAAAAGATGTGCCTATAAGAGCAACACCTGATCCCCTGATAGAGTCGAGCTGCAATCAGCACTACCTGCTGTGTTCATTTTATTGATGAAAAATCTAAAACGGAAAATGTTTGTCAACTTTTTTATGAAAGAAATGTATCTGTAAATAATTAAAACTCTACTCTAGTACTGAAAATATATGACATAATGTATTTACATTTTCCTTAAAGAGGCAAAACGAAAGCATTTCGCTTTCCCATAGTATGACAGACAGTTTCGTCAATTTTTTTTTTTTTTTTTTTACTGAGCAAAACCTATTTCTATTGGCCATTTGAACAGAAGAACCCCAAGAGCTGCACAGATTGACCCCGCCTGGTTAGCATTAGCTGGCTAGCTTAGGAAGACAACTTTTGGCAGAACCTCTATGCTAACTTGATTTAATGGTTGACTGTCAGAACTGTTGAACAATAAAGATGGCTTGCTAAGCTCACCACTAATGTAGCTATCATATATATATATCATATAGATATATATCATATATATAAGCAAATAGCACAAAGCCATTTCTTTAGGTAGGAAATGAGTGAAAGCTCACCAGAAGTTTTGAAACGTTACTACTTATGGTTCTAGATTTGTAAGCATGGAAGTGCAAAAAAGATCCATTGCCAAACTTTTAATTTTTTTTGTGTCAGCTTTCTGTGAGGATTTTATTTTTTCTGCATGGGAGCATCATCAGAAGTGCCCAGCTTAGAGGGAACAGTGATCACAGTGATCATACTCTTATTCATTCGCTTATTCATGCAGGTGCAGTTTCTACATTATCCTGATAAATTACTAAAGGCTAAAGGCGATTATCTTAATTTTAAGCATACTTTAGATAACATTTGGGTTACTGAGCTCTCATTCGCATTTGCATGTTCCTGTCTGTGAAAACGGGAAACTGTGAGCTGATATTGTTGTAGTGGTTTGGATGGTTATCATAGTGTGTGTGTGTGTGTGTGTGTGTGTGTGTGTGTGTGTGTGTGAGAGAGAGCGAGACATTCTTCCTCGCTTTTTTTTTATCTCTCCCTCCTTCTTTCTCATCAGAATAGAACTGTGAACACCCTGAATTCTTACACACACACCTGAAAACACAGACACACACACACAGACACACTGCCCTCCTTTGTTTAGTCGACACAGACACCAAACCCTCCCAGTGTCTGATGAGTAAACGTACACCTTAGACCACAAACCCACACACACACCACAGAGACACACACATACGCACATGCCCTCTGGCTGAAGGGGCTTTTTAACAGGTGTGTGTGTGTGTGTGTGTGTGTGTTTGAGTGGGTGTATAAGGTTGCGGTTTATAGTTTTGCAGTTTCACAAGCCTTAATGATGCCATTACATTTCAGGAAAAAAATAGAAGTGTGTGTATATATATATATATATATATATATATATATATATATAGAGAGAGAGAGAGAGAGAGAGAGAGATTATTAAATCTTTCTCCAAACAACGTTACAGACTTCATCGCCTGCAGCGTTACAGACAACGTTACAGACTTCAACCTCCAGTGAGCAAAAATAAATGTGACAGTGACATAAAATCTCCTAAATACTGTTTCAAAAGCTTTTTTTAAAATGATATTTAGCCTCATTTTCCATTTCTTACATCATCCCTGTAAACTCTGCTATTTTTAAATGAACCCCAAATGACCTCCTCTACTATGGCTCTAAGAAAACCACTCTTCACTCTCTGGTGTTTATTCAGGCTTTCTCTGTTAGCTGTTAGCTCTGTCACTGTTAAAAATGGTGATGCTATTTTTTGCAGAATCTCGCATTTTTGCAGGAATTTATTTGCGCTCCTGGTGATTCAACGTTTCGTGAATGCGAAAGCACTCATCAAAGCTCGTCATTGAGTTTAATGAGCGACTTGTGACAGTGGCTAATAAATTAGCTTGTGTGTGTGTGTGTGTGTATGTGTGTGTGCGATGAGCCCCCTGCCTTCATCAAAGCTGCTGTTTCCCTCTTGACCCTTTTTCACAACCACATACTCATCCATCATTCAGACTTCTCCCTTAAACCAGGACTGAGTGGTGGCAAAAAACAGCAGAAAAAGAGAGAGAAAGATGGAGAGAGAGGGAAAGAGAGGGTGCTTTTATTAGAAGGGAGTAAAACATGTTCTCCTCCTCCCTTTGAATAAAAGCTGTCTGTTTTTCTTTCTCTGACGCGCTCAGAGTCTCCCTCCAGCCTTTTCCTAAAGTAGTAAAATTCCAATTAAAGCTCTCTCTATCTCTTTCTCTCTCTCTCTCTGTCATTGTCTCTCTGTCTGTCTCTTTCTCTGTTTCTTTCTCTGTCTGTTTCTGTTTGTCTGTATGTTTTTCTCTCTCTCTCTCTCTCTCTCTCTCTCTCTCTGTCTGTCTCTGTTACTCGTTCTCTCCCTGTCTGGTTTTCACTCTCTCTCTGTCTGTCTGTCTCTCTGTCTTTCCATCTTTATCTCTCGCTTTTACTTTCTCTGTCCTTCTGTCTGTCTCTCTCTCTCTCTCTCTCTCGTTAGTAATGGATCTCTTCCTGTATAGCTGCCCACTGAAACAGAAAATAGCTCAATCGAAGTAACCACCAAAATGTGAGCGTTTGTTTGTGCATTAGTGTGTGTTTGCGTGTGTGTGTGTGTGTGTGTGTGTGTGTGTGTGTGTCTGTATTTAGCACCTATGTCCAGTTGTGTGTGCATCTTCTTCTGCCGAAACGAGAAATATCCCTGCAGCTCATTTCCTCTCTCTGCCCTGTTCAGTGGTTCTAGCGTCTGATTGGCTGTTTCTCTCTCCCAGGTGAGTCTGGATTGGGCAAATCGACGCTCATCAACTCGCTCTTTCTGACTGACCTGTACTCCAAAGATTATCCCGGACCGTCTCAGAGGATCAAAAAGACAGTGCAGGTACGCCACACCCCTTCACCCATGACCTTTCACAAGACTGATCCAGCTATCTCGTTCTCTTTATCTGCCTTGAACTCTGACCTCCGAGCACAAGTCTGCATCAGAGCCTCTAATCAGGCCTGAGCAAACACACACAGAGCTCCTGCTGCTGCTGCATTAAAGGCTATGATGAAGCCGGCCAGAGCAAACGCCCCGAGAGCCGGATCTGAGACGAAGCCTGGAGTTTTACCCATATTAGGAGATGATAAACAGTGCCAGGGTTCAGTCTGGGGGTCCAGATGGAGGACAAGATCCAAGCTGGGAGTTGGGCTGATTGGAGTCAAGCGTTGTTGTTGTTGTTTTTTTTTTCTTTTCATTTTTCTGGTGGGGGTGTTGACATTCCAGCAGAGGCCAGCAAGGTTCAGTGGGGATCTTAGGAATGTTCCCACGAAACATCAACAGCCAGAGGCGACTGCTTTACCAGCATTCCCGACATTCCCAGTTTTCCCAGCGCACATCACTGTCTTGGTTCAGATGGAGAGCGATGCCTAAACAGCATTAGTGCTAAAAACATTCGTTCCTGGCTAGTTTTAGTTTTTAGACGGTCTCTCGAGGAGCTGTGTGTTTTTTTCTTTTTTCTTTTTTGTTGCGTTCTTGATACTTGTCTAAATTCTTTACACATTTGCATCTGCATTATTTACTTAAATGATCAAATGTATTTAAATGCATTCAGATGATACTGAGTCTATTTTATAGCTTTTATAGATTAGCAGTATAGCAGTACTGCGGATCGTTTTGAGCTTGTCTCCCAGTTTGTATATGAGCTCAAAGACACGCCCACTGGCTGTGCAAAACTTTAGGAAACGCCTGAAAAACTAAAAGTGGAGCTTTGGCTCTTAAAGATTAGATTGTGTTTTTTTGCCTTCTAATATGTCTTTGTTGTAAACAGTTGGATTTTATGTTTAATCTTGGCCAGTTCCCTCCTAACAGCCAGCTCTCCCCTATCATAGGGCAGCTACCAATCAGGGAGAGTGAAGGCTAACACATGCTTCCTCTGAGATACACGAAGCCAGAAATCTGCGTCATTTTGAACTCACAGAGCAGCTTAACACACTCAGAGCAAAGCGCTATCCATCCTCTTTCACATACATGAGCTCACAGACACCCGCGATTGGCTAGTTTCACTGTGATTGACAGGGAGAGAGACCAAGTGCCCCTCCTACCCTGAGAACATACGTTAACATATAGTTACTGATACACCTTGTATTGTTTGCTGTATTTCGCAGCACTGCAAAAGTTGCTAAATTTTTCTTAACAATTTCATAACAATTAAGGCTTGCCAGTCCAACCTGCAGCATCTGTAAGGCTGATTGCTTGAGCAAATTTCTACTAGGTTTTGTCAACGTGAGTGTTAGAAAAAGTTGTCGCTCAACCGGATTGGCTGATACAGACCCAGTGAAACACACACACGTAGGTTGATTTGCAGCGTCTGTGCGAGAAATGTTTCAGAAATCCGCAAATGCTGAAACACACATGGAGAGTGTTTGTGTGCTAGATGCACATTTGTGAACGAATGTTTTATTTCGGAAGCCAAAGTATTTGCGGATCTTAATATTTTTTGGAAATCGTGTTATTTATTTGTAAATTATGCAACGAAAAATACTTTAGGGTGTGTGTGTGTGTGTGTGTGTGTGTGTGTTTATCCAGCATGCAGACACCAGCAAGTATATTTTTACTCTCAAACAATCTGGTGTGCTTGCCATATTTGCGGTCATGGGAACGGCAGCGGTTGGGAGGCTGAACATTTTTGTGGTATCTTTCGCTTTTTCAGACACGACTTATGACCCTAGATGAGGGTGGGAGGAGAGGACACACTTGCATTCGTTTATTCGCTCTCTCTCTATCTCTCTGTCTCTCTCTGCTGTGCACTGCTATCCATGACTATGTAGATCAGATGACCATGTTGTTAGTGTGTTTGTGTGTGTGTGTGTGTGTGTGTGTGTGTGTGTGTGTGCGCGCGCATGTGTATGTGTGAGAAAAGGGGAAGCAGATGGAGTGAGAGATGCAGAGAGTGAGACTACATGTTTTACCAAGCAGGTCAGACAAAAATAACGAGGCGTGTGAGAGTGAGATCGTCGAACAACGCAGCTAAAATAACTACAGGAAACGATGTAGCCGCGGTTCAGTCATGAGGAACAAGAGATAGACATCTCACCTCACTGCTGCAGGTTACCAGCAGTACACACACACACACACACACACAGAAGGTCTGCGGTTTTCAGAAGTGCTATTTGACCTCTGGAGCTCTTTTTGCTAATCATTGTAACTATAGTGACCAACGATCTTCACACTTTTCACACCACACATGCTCCCATGATGCTCTAATACAATGGTTCTTCATTGTTTGTTCTTTAGTTTTTCTGCACTGCACACTTTTGTTTATCTCTAACACAACTGATTTAACAAATCCAACACACACACACACACACACGGTTCAAGCTGTTAGAGACTCACCTGAATTAAGCAGGTGTGTTGGAGCAGGAAAACACTAAACCTGTCCTTTATAGACGGAATAAAGAAGCATAACTGGGAAATGAGGCATCAGATTATGTTTATCGTCTGCTTTTCATTCCGCACAGTAGTAGGCGTGTGCATCCGAGGTGATATAATGTGAATCTCAATACATGATCAATGATGTCATGTATTTAAAATATGTTTAAAGCAGCCACTGACTCAATACAGTAAGTGCAACATGGTGTGATTCAGGAAGCAGTTCAGACTTGATGATGTTCGCTATAAGGAATGTGAGGCCACACCCCCTTTAGTGAAACTGACAAGCACACAGGCCACGCCTCCTTTACTGTCTCCTGCACTTTACGTAATTGATAGGCATAGAGGCCACACCTCCTTGGGTAGGTCTGACAGGCAGAGAATTCACGTCTCACAGAGGCCACACCCTATTTTACTGTGACTGACGAGCACAGAGACCACGCCTTCTTCACTGTAACTGAGAAGCACAGAGATCACGCCTTCTTCACTGTAACTGACAAGCACAGAGACCACGCCTTCTTCACGTTAACTGACAAGCACAGAGACCACGCCTTCTTCACGTTAACTGACAAGCACAGAGACCACGCCTTCTTCACTGTAACTGACGAGCACAGAGACCACGCCTTCTTCACTGTAACTGACGAGCACAAAGACCACGCCTTCTTCACTTTAACTGACGAGCACGGAGACCACGCCTTCTTCACTTTAACTGACGAGCACAGAGACCACGCCTTCTTCACTTTAACTGACGAGCACAGAGACCACGCCTTCTTCACTTTAACTGACAAGCACAGAGACCACGCCTTCTTCACTTTAACTGACGAGCACACAGACCATTCCTCCTACGTCGGACCTGACAGACACAGAAGTCACATCTCACAGTGGCCACACCTCTTTTACTTTGATTGAAGGGGGCCACGCCTTCTTCACAGCGACTGACAGGAGCCGAGCCTTTACTTCTTACACTGGGACTAACAGACACAGAGGCCACACCTCCTTTATGGTGACTGACAAACACAGAGGTAGTAGCCACACCTTTCTCACTGTGACTGAGATGTACAGAAGCCACACCTCCTTTAGTGAGACCAACAAGCACAGAGGCAAAACCTCCTTCTCTGTAAATGACAGGCACAGAGGCCACAAGTCCTTTATTGAGAAAGATAAGCAGAGGCCACAACCACAGAGAATGTGGTTCTCAGTGAGACCATGTCTCTTTCACTGTGCCTAACAGACAACAGTGACTGACAAGTACAGAGGCCACACCTCCTTTAGTGAGACTGACAAGTACAGGGGCCACGCCTCCTTTACACTAACTGATACAGAAGCCACATCACACAGAGGCCACGCCTATTTTACTGTAACTGACAAGCAAAGAGGCCCTGCCTCCTTCTCTGTGAGTGACAGGCACAGAGGCCACTCCTCCTTAAGTGAAACTGACAAGCGCACAGACCACACCTCCTTCCTTGGAACAGAAAAACTTTATTGTAATGATGTTTTATAGTGATGTTGGTGTTAATAGCCATGCAGTAAGAGCTTCTGTCTTCTTGATCTGATTGGTTCCTCAGGTGGAGCAGTCCAAAGTGCTGATTAAGGAGGGGG
The DNA here is from genome assembly GCF_027358585.1 of Pangasianodon hypophthalmus. Taxonomy (NCBI): domain Eukaryota; kingdom Metazoa; phylum Chordata; class Actinopteri; order Siluriformes; family Pangasiidae; genus Pangasianodon; species Pangasianodon hypophthalmus. The sequence goes on from NC_069716.1 coordinate 28,240,521, forward strand.
GAGTGCAGCTCACACTCACCATAGTGGACACGCCAGGGTTCGGTGATGCTGTGGACAACAGCAACTGGTGAGTCTCCTCATGTTTCCCAAGAAATGGGGCACTGTGAACTTTTTGAACATTTGGGATATGTATTTTTAACACAGGCTCTAAACCGAGTCACATGGAGTGCTGTAAAAATGTCACTGGGCATTTTATGTCCTAATTTCTGCTCCGTTCTCTGTGTGGCACTCGTTCTCTTCCTTCACTTCTCTCTCTCTATCCATCAGTTGGCAGCCAGTGATCAACTACATCGACAGTAAGTGTGAGGACTTCCTGAATGCCGAATCACGCGTCAACCGAAGACAAATGCCAGATAACCGAGTGCACTGCTGTCTGTACTTCATCGCCCCCTCTGGTCATGGGTGGGTACTGCAGCCACAAAGCATGGACGTTTATTAGTGTCCTGCAAGACAGAGTAACAGAGGAAGCAGCAGAGCATCGATCTGGAACACTTTTTTGTGTTTGGGACAAGTGGAAGTGAAGTAACATGGTTTTGGTGATGGATCGGGGGAAATGAGGTGATGTGAGGTGGACTGAGCGAGAGAGAGAGTGTGTGTGTGTGTGAGAGAGAGAGATAGAGAGACAGTGATGCAGTTGCTTTGCACCATGACCTAAAAAGATTAGCTAATGGTCTCCTCACTGAGCATGCTCTGTAGAAGATGAGATGTGATCATGTTCCCTCGAACGCCTCATCTTTCTCTTCTTCTATCTTTATCTCTCTTTGTTTCTTTAAATAATCAGACACACCTTTCCTCAAAATCCCTTATAGTTGGTCTCTTCCAGATTCCCACTTTAATTTTAGAGTTATGGATATGACACGAAGCTTTGACGACTTTAAATTTTACCTTTTCAGCATATTAGTCACTGTGTATCAGTCAGTGTTATTATAATATATAAATATTTAGCAACCTCATGTCTTTTCCTGTAATGCTCCTCCACTTAATGTAGGTTCTTTAAGACTTTTGAACATTGATATGAATATTTACTATTAAGGATCCAGGATGTGCAGTATAGGATTACTTCACTATATACCAGGGATTAGAAACAATTTATTTTTCATTTTGGTTCATTAAAAAAAAAAAGGAAAACAGTATTCAAAAGAAACAGTATTCCCTGCTCCAGCATTCCACACTCCCGTATTTAGTTAGAATGAAATAAATGAACAGCTAATAACTTTAAATTCTCTGCATGTGATAGCCTACTGTGTGTATGTATATATTTGTGTTTAAATATATGTGTATATGTAGGGCAAAGACAATCAGAAATTAGATAAACACGCTAGTAGATCAAAACTGTACAATGACAGACAATTCATGGAAAATGAAAAAGGTCAGACAGGTGTGTGTGTGTGTGTGTGTGTGTGTGTGTGTGTGTGTGTGCGTGCATGGGGAGCCATTTGGGTCAAAGCCAGAGTGAATGTTACAGTTGTACAAAACTCTTTCTCGCTCGCTCTCTGTGTTTTAGCTATTTGAACATAATTTTTAAACACTATAGGAGAGCTAATACGTCTCAGCCACATGGCCATATGAATCTATTTAGCGCATTCCACAGAAAAAAAAAAACACTTTTTCCTCAAAGTATTATGGAAAATGTTGACCAAACAGCTGTACAATTTTCCCACAAAGGCTAGTTTTGCTGTGACCTCGTGCACCACATTTACTTCCATGTCCTATAAACTCTGTGATGCTTGACATTCCCGAAATGAATAAACTGCCCCTCACTTGCCCTGTGTCTCACACACTCGAGCACACACACATACACACACACACACACACACAGACACAGTCCATGCAGAAGAACAGGGTCTTTGTCTGTAGTGAGAAAAACACAGCGATGTGAGCCAGGCGTTTAACTCTGTGAGGTGATTACGTATGGAAGAAAGGCTAAAGAAACAGTGTGTGGGCGCACGCGTGTGTGTGTGTGCCTGTGTGTGTGTGTGTGTATACGTCACCTTTCTTGTTTTCTAGCGTATCAACAGTTATGAGTTTTTAATATGTTTCTGTTATTAAATCCATAGCTAATAGAGTTCATATGTTCTGTATTTAATTACTGAATGTATACAAAATACATTGTTTATAATGTATTGGACTGAATCTATCCCTAATACACAGAGAATCGTATTTTAATACCAAATTGATCACTGGTAAAACTTCATTTTAATATCTGTTAAAATGTCTGTTCAGTTTAAAGCCTCTGGATATCGAGTTCATGAAGCGTCTACACGACAAAGTCAACGTCATCCCGCTTATCGCGAAGGCCGACACTCTCACACCGGAGGAGTGCCAGCAATTCAAGAAACAGGTGTGTGTGTGTGTGTGTGTGTGTGTCTGTGCATATTGTGTGTTCCTTACTGATTATGCTTTCTCCCTGTTTTGTCCTCTAAACATGTCTATTTTTAACTCTCTTCTAGATTATGAAGGAGATTCAAGAACACAAAATTAAGATTTATGAGTTTCCCGACACAGAGGAGGACGAGGACAGCAAACTCATCCGCAAGATAAAGGTAGAGAGAAGATCACGCCATATACACGAATATCAGTGTATTAGTCATACAAAATACACCCACATACTGTATGGTCAAATGCATATTATATATATGTATATAAAATACAGTTATATAAAATATTTCCACATAATGTTGAGTCATAAACTGGGCTGTCACGCATATTTATCACGTCAGTCTTCACGTCAGACGCATTTGATCCCGTTCTCACCTGTTCTTAGCGCCGTACACTTGTGAAAGAAGTGTCCTGATCCCCCAGGACGCATGTTAATGCCAGGTGTGAACGGGGCCGTAGAGTTTTTTGTAGCTTTCACTGGGTACTTCAGAGTCGCTCTTTGTCTCCAGTGCTGTGCGGGGAACATGAAGCTCCTGGTGACATTCACCCTACAATTCACCCAACAAAACAAGGGATACATATAAAACGTAATGTTAGATAATATAACAATACATAATTTAACTACATACATTCCCATCAAATTCATATCGGAAAGTTATTTGTGAGTATATTTGATTGTACTGCATCTGAATGTTGTATATGATTGCACAGTAATAGGATTATATCACATACGGAAAATGAAATGAAATGATAATAGTTTATGACTCATCAAAATTATATATATATATATATATATATATATATATATATATATGTATATATAAAATATACAGTACTGTATATAATATAATGTATTATATTAAACTAATAAACTAAATATAATGTACAGTATTGTGCAAAAGTCTTAGGCACCCTATTTTTTTTTCTTACAAATTTTGTTGTAGAGTTTTATTTTATAATTTTACATTATTGATTCAGTACAAAAACATTTTAGATTCCAAACATTAGTTTTCAGGCACAAAATGAAATGTTACAGAAAAATGTTTGTATGTCAGTAAAGAAAGCAGCAGATTCCATAAGAGACACTTTTCAGATAAAAACAGAATGAAGGCTGCTGGGTTTCGCTGCAGAAATAAGAAGCGAGTCGACAGTCAAAGTCTCCAGAAGAACTGTGGCTGCTTCTGCAAGATGCTCAGTAACACTTCCAGCTCATTTCCTTATAAAACTGCACACACTGCACCTCAGATACTGTTTTTTTTTTTAAGCAAAGGGTCGTCTCACCAAATATTGACTTTGTTTCATTTATTACTGTTTACTGCTTTTTATGGTATTTTCTTTAATGTAGAAACATTAATTTAATTATTTTTAAAGGCATCTTCGCTTTACAGCATTTCTTTGCATGTGCCTAAGACTTTTGCACAGAACTCTATGTGTATATATATATATATATATATATATATATATATATATATATATATATATATATATATATATATATATATAAACTGTATAATGTATACTACAAGCACGATCATAAATAACATACAGTACACAGTATAAGATCCAGATGCAGTACAGTCAGTGCAGTGCTGTACTGTTTTAGATTTTCACAGATCAGTATACTGTTACATACAAAATACATTTGGAAAAACATATGTAAAAAAATGACTGTAATTCCTAAACGGTTAATACAATATTTTTGTTAAACCCCTTGAATTAAAGCTGAAAGTCTTCACTTCAATCATCACACTTCAATCTCGATTGCTTCATTTCAAATCCATTGGTGGTGTACAGAAGAAAAATTGTGAAAATTGTGTCATTGTCCAAATACTTAGGGACCTGACTGTATATAATGTGTTATTTTTGTACAGTATTGTTCCCATTTTGTATAAATATGCACATGCCATATGTAAAATATGAGGCCCAGTATAAGTCCCAGTAACAATGGAGTGTCAAAATGGAGGCTTATTTATAGATTTTAATTTTTTTAATTGTTATTTTAGTCTAGGACCCCTCCTTGTGTCAGCAAGCCACGATCATACATCATGATAAAATAATGATAATGAACATTCGCCAGCCAATGAGATTCAGAAATGAGTATTTTTGTGGTCATGGGATATAATATATAATATATTTATATAGTGTATAATGAAATATCCATTTAGGAATTTGTTGTTTAGGTTATTCATCGTTATAATCACTCAGTCTGATAGCTACAGTGGATGTATTGGTGATATTTGTTTTATTCTGTAATGACTGATTCCTCCAACAGCTTCTAGAGCAATCAATACTGATGATAACGTGTTCATTGATATTTGGTTGATTTTGAGATCAGTAAGTTTGTTCTACGTGCCACTGGCTCTGTCTCTTCTCATCAGTCATGTATGTGTGTGTGTGTGTGTGTGTGTGTGTGCGGTAGGAGCGGATGCCTCTGGCCGTAGTGGGCAGCAACGTGGTGGTCGAAGTGAACGGCAGGAAGGTCAGAGGGCGTCAGTACCCCTGGGGTGTGGCAGAAGGTACGTTCCACCCCATCATGTCCCGTATGAATGTTATGAATGACCTATATGAATGTTATCAGGACTGTACCACTTTTACAGAATGGGGGTGCAGTAGTGCTAATGAATGGAGCACTAGTGTAAGCGCAGTTATACAAGTCTCAAAATATGATCTCCATTCCTCCTCAATCAGTTTCCCAAGAGAAGACCTCTGGGAAAGGAGGCACAAGTGCACACTGGGTATTGTAGTTCAGTTATATCTAATGAACAGTCCCTGTCACCCCTGTTGCATCACACACCACAAATGACTTTGGTGTCATGTTGATTGTTGTATTTTTATTTTTCCATGTTTACTTTCTTTCTCTACAAATTCCCTGTTTTACCAAAGATATTTTTTTTTGTGTGTGTGTGTGTTTGAATCGTACTTGAATGTGGTGGTGAGTGTTTCTTTTTTTTTTTCCTTTCTTCCTTTCCTCGGTCGTTCACGTCTCGTTCTTTCTTTTTTCTCTTTTTTCTTTCTGTCTGTTCTTTTCCATGACTGACAGAGGGCATTTTTGGTAAACATCATTTCTCATGTTTATGCTACTTCCCCTCTCCTACGTCCCCTAAGCCCCCCCCTGCCTTCTCGTTCACTCTTTTATGTTGCTCTGACTGTACTCATGGTTTAAGGTCGTGCTCTACCAAGCATCGTGGAGAAACCTATAAACACTGGCTGGTAGAAACAGAGCAACATCGCTCTCTAACTCATGTTTATAGGTTCCTAATTATTTCCCATGTTTTCACAAAGAAAACCTTTATCCCAGAAGTGCATGCTTCCCATCATTTGATTCCAACCCTCATTTTTTTTTCTCTTATAAGGATCCATTTACATGTGGGGTCACAATATGCAGTAACACTTACAGTAATGTTTAACAGGGTGGGCGATGTGATGAAAATATTACTATTCTGAACATTTCCACTATATACAGTATCACAGTAATTAGGTCTGTTAAAAAAGGTTAAGATGTAAAGACGTATGGTGGTCCCTGGTTCTTGAGCTCGTGTTACTATCTGTGTGGAGTTCTTCCTTGTGTCCAATGTAGGGTTCCTCAGGGTTCTCTGGTTTCCTTCCACCTCCCAAAAACATGTTGGATTGGCTATTTTAAATTGCCCACTGTTTGTGAATGTCTGTGTCCATGGTGCCCTACGATGTACTGGCATCCCACCCAGGCTGTACTCCCACCTCACACCCAGCGTTCCCGGGATAGGCTCCGGATCTACTGCAACCTCTGACCAGGATAAACCTCTCACTGAGGATTGAAACCTAAATTCAGCTACTTGTTTCTGAATAACAGCTAATCATTTAAAAAATACTGATGTTCTGTCATAATCTCCTAAAGCACAGAGAGCCATAACTGATCCCAGGCTTAATTATAGCATTATGTCAGAAGAACCATGCAGTAATTTATAGAGACAGGCTTTTTGTTCCATACATAATTAAGCCGTTGAAGCTCAGTGATAAATGTTCTGTGTTACTGGCTGGAAAAATGAGTTCAAATCCCCAGAATGCCAGAGATCCACAGTTAAGCCGTAAAGTCCTCGCTCTCTCAGCTCTAAGCCTTGATTGTATTCTACTTCATCTGGACATGAGAGTGTAAAGATGTCAGTCAAATGAACTGAAATGAAACATATGTGGTATTACATTTTTTATTGATTCTATTAAATATATAATGTTCCCTTGCTTATTTCTCCTTATACCTTGCAACAACTGTCTGGTTCATCTTTAGTAGCGATACTTGTGCTAGTTGTCAGTTTTATTTAGCCTACTTGTAGCCTACTTCTGTTGAAATGAGGTGACCTATATAACATACTTCCACAAAACCGACTATGCTTGTTAGGAAAATACTGGTTTTATTATTGCATCTATACTAAGAGGGCCCTAATATGTAGTAAAATTATTGCATTTTTGTTTATTTTTGGCTTAAAGTAGTGTACCACTGTGTTCGCCAATTTCAAATGTCACACTTCCCACTGTGCGGCTCAACCCACATCAGCACTGATTTCTGATCATAAAAGCAGCAATTAGTTGAAAACCGGTCCCAATAAAATTAGCTACACTTCTAAGTTACACTTGCGCCTGCACAAAAATAGGCCTCTGTGGCTTACAGTTTAATCCTTATGTTCTGTTCATTGATTTATGTTGCAAAAATAGATTTTTAGTATCGTTTTACTTGTGGGTCATTTTATTTTACCCGAACAGAACAGATGGGTTAAATTGTATATGTTTTCCCTGTGACCCCTCTTAGTAGAAATACAAATCCCATAATCCCCCATGGCTCTTTGACCCCTCCCCTGACCCTCCTCCATCAGTCAGGCTGTTTTTTCCTCTGCTTGTCATCGCCATGCCATGTAACCCCACCTCCCACCCGTCATTCTTAGACTTAGTAGCCAATCAGGGTCGCAGGTTTTGCCGCAGGACAGACTTTGAGCTCCAAAACCCCGCCCCTCCAGAGGCTCGGACACAGGTAGGTGGGTGTAGTGGATGATTGACACCTGGGGCGTCGGTTCCTCTTCATGGGTAAGACATTGCTCGTTCCACGTAGACTCTGGAGCATGTTAAATAAGATTATCATTATAAAGTGTTAACAGCTGTACAGTACATATCCATAATGGGGTTTCCATTCACCTGTTTTTTTTATTAGTTAAATATAAAATAATGCATGGAAGTAACATTAAAAAAATGTGGCTGAAGTCTCTGTGCTGGCGTATAGTCAAGGAGAAGAAATAGATTTTCATAATTTTCCGTTATTTTTCATCTCAACTGGAATTTTTTAATGATCCCAAGTGATCGAGTGATGACACTATAGACTTCAGCACATTCTACGCAGTATATTTTCCAAACCAGCAAAATTTGATTGTGCTCAAACACCTACATAATGCCTACCTAACTCTGTGAAATTGAATCTAAAAGGTTGCTGTATTACCTATTATGCTGTGTTCGACTAAAACTCAGACTAAAACTCAGACTAAAACTCAGACTTTCCGAACTCCGACTAGAAAAAAACAAAGAAAATGTTCCTTCTCAGAAACTCAGGGTGGTCTCCTCGACCCCAAGTTCAGCATGTGACATCATATGAACATGGCTGCTCACAGCATCAAGTAAACGAAGTAGCACTAATTTACTTTTAAATAAGTTATACTGTATATACTAGTGTTTGCTTTTGGATCAATCAACACACAGACATATTCCCTTGTTAAATCTATAACACTAGTCATACAGTTCTCAGATTTGAGGAGGTAAATATACATCAACACATCAGTTAGCTCGCTAGATTGTTGCTAACAAAATGAACATGGACGCATCTATGGTTTTCTTTCCCCACTTTACTGCTCCAAGGCATGGAGGTCGAAAATTACGTAATTTCAAGTTTCCACTTTTGAGTTAAGTGGAATGCAGGATTAGTTCTCAGTCCAGCGTAAAATCTGAAACGTTCAGTTTGTTTTCTATGAGTTTGATTCGGTTTCACATCGCAGGCCAGAGATATTCGCTGAAGGGCTTGTGACAAGGGACAAGCCTGGAATCCTGTTTGGAAAAGTCTTTTATTCTTCAGTTACTTCCTGCATTAGGGTCAAATCCAGATTAAACTGCACTATAGTTGAACTTGGAAGTAGAACAAGACCTCTCTACCTCTCACAAGCGCTCTCAGACCGGTTCTTTTGTTCCACACTCAAATGTGACTTGGGTATTAACATCTGCCCAAACAAACCACACCAAGAAGTTAAACTTACTAATTCAAACACTAAAACCTGCTTATGTAGGAAAGGAGATAGCTTTAATCACACTGCTCTGACTGCTCGATACACACTCCTCTGCAGCTGACTTTATCGTTGTGAATTTAACACGGATCCATTCTTTTGATGACATCCCCTTGTTGCTCTTCTCTAGAATATTCAATTTAATATTATTTCATGGAAAGACACAGCCACTGGCATTTTATTTATTTATTTTTTTTTGCAAAATGGATGGAAACATGATTCATGGCTCAAACCCACAGCTTCATGAAGGAAACAGTGTCTCCAGTCTTTTCCACAACTAATAACTGAAATCACCAGGTCTTTCATTTATGTGGTTTGTTTTTCCATTAAAGGTGCTAACGAGCCGTCGGTCTGCGTGTTTGCTCGTATAACCATGTGACCTTGTCTTTCTGTGCACAGCTGCTTAAATGTTTAATCTGTAAATATCTGGGTTTGTCGGTTCGTCAGTTTGTTTACTTGCTAACCATTTCTACAGGATGACTTCTGTCTCTGTTTATCTCACGTGTTGTCTGTTGTCAAGGCTAATCATCCCTTTTCACTGTCTAATATTTGAAATGTTGAAGTGTTTGCTTTCATAGTGGAAATGCCTGGTTTGTGTTGGACAAAATATCTCTGTCTATTAAACAGTTTAATTTATAATCTCCCATTTACTTTGTGTCCCATATCATCACTGGTTCCATTCAGTTTATATCCTAAAAACTTCCAGCTCCATCTTGTAGAAATCTTATACTCACATTGTCCTTTATGTCTTAGCAAATTGTGTACCATGAAAACTGAAAACATAAAGTGTGTGTATCTCTCTTTCCCAGCCCATACAATGCACAGCTTGATACAAGATAAACAATACGATGAATAATAGATCAAATTTAGCCAATAATATAACATGTTACAATTTAGAGCTGTTTCGATGCAATTCAATGTGATCCACTATTGTGCTTAAAGATCAGTTTTGAAGCCATGGAGATGTATGGGCAAGAAGAATCTATACAGGTCAAACATCATCTTTTTAAAGTGTGAGCGATGTAAAGTTGTGCATTTTAGGTCTTTTGGTGATGCTAAACTAACTCCAGTGTGTGTTTCTGTTGCTGTTTTAGTGGAGAACGGCGAGCACTGTGACTTTACTGTCCTACGAAACATGCTTATCAGGTGAGACACACACACACACACACACACACACACACACCACACTTCCTCTACAGAGACAGAAATAAAGATGCTTAAGGAAGTCAGACACAGGTCTAGACGCAGCTTCTTTTTCCAACCTTCACACATTTTGCATAGGAACTCCACATTTTAATATGAGAGTACTCAAAAATATGCCAAAAGAGCAGGCGTCTTTTTTCTCCCCCAATAAAAACAGCGGATGAGATGTTCTTCATCTCACATTAGGAATCTTTTGGCCGGTATTCTTGTCTCAACTCAATTTTACTGCTTGGAAAATGCACTGACGTGGCGTCCTCACTTTCCCTCACTGTAATTAGAGAATGTTTAGAGTTTGTTAATTTGAAATAAAATCAATGTGTGTTCAACTTAAACATTAAACTTGGCTAACACTAATTAGGAATGCACCAAAATTTTGGCCACCAAAAATTTTTGGCCAAAAAAACAACACGTTCAGTTTCAGGCAAAAGAGAATAAATCCTGACAAAAAAGGAAAAAAAAACGCAGTAAAAATGTTTTGGAACAATTTCACGGTTTCTACGTGGAACATTAGACAAGCTCCAGTATTTATGTAAGGACTGTATTGAAAATGTCCCGTATGTTCTTTACCGTTTACTGTATTTTTACTCCCCACCTTTCTCTCACTTCCCCACTTTCTTGGTTAAACTGCAATATAATAACTATAATACAATCACAACAAAAATAGAGTAATGTGTGTACAGCAGTCATCTATCAACCTGACAGGTAGCTGCAAAACACACCTGAGGTATGCAGAATACTCAAGCTCTTAGGAGAATTGCATGAATGTACTGAAAGGCCAGTCTTTTCTTCCTTCTCAGGACCCACATGCAGGACCTGAAGGACGTGACTAACAACGTGCACTACGAGAACTACCGCAGCAAGAAGCTGGCCGCCGTCACCTGCAACGGAGTGGACGCCAGCAAGAGCAAAGGCCAACTGACCAAGTACGACCTACACCACCATGTCCCTGATGCTCTTAAAACACATCCCAGCCCAGTTGTACACAAACCTCCGGCTCAGTATCTGTCTGTAGAGGACAGGGTGTGTCTGTGTATCAGCAATTCAGCAATACTGACTTTACTGTAATATTGTAATATCTGGCTGCCAGATCGTTTCATAGCTTTTCTCTTAAGGAAGCTGCATATTCATTCATTCATTCATTCAGTTATTCATCTTCAGCAACTGCTGCATCCTGGTCAGTCACAGTTAAATGTCTAAGTGACAGTACAGCAGTGCTCCCTGTCTTACTGCATTTTAATTCATTTACACAGCCAGAGTAACAGCATTGTTAAAAAAAACATATATGAATATGAGTCGGCTCTCAAATTAAGAATTGTCTCAAAGAGTCGACTCATTTATGAGCGATACATTGCTAGAATAAATGCAAATGTCGCTGCTAATGAATCCTAACAGTTGCTAAAGGGGTGTGTGTGTGTGTGTGTGTGTGTGTGTTTCAGGAGTCCGCTGGCTCAGATGGAGGAGGAACGAAGGGAGCATGTGATGAAGATGAAGAAGATGGAAGGTGAAATGGAGCAGGTGTTTGAGATGAAGGTCAAAGAGAAGAAACAGAAACTGAAGGACTCTGAGGCTGAGGTGTGTGTGTGTGTGTGTGTGTGTGTGTTTCTTTTAGCTGTTAGCAAACCATATGACTCTTTAGATTTATTATGCAGTACTGTCACACAGGTTTATCGTCCCACCCCTTGTGTAAATAATACAGTGTAAATATTGTAAGAAGAATCTGTTATTGTGACGTGTGTTAGTGTCATCATGACAGTAAGGTGTGTGTTATAGCACGGTGTGTGAGTGTAATCGATGTGTACTCAGGGTTTCAGAAGAAACTGCACTATTCAAATACTCTCTATAGTTTGTAATATATACAAAGAAAAAAAATCCATATTGTTTAAGTCGAGTAACGTAAATCTGTCAAAAAACACTTATTTTCTAAACTTTATGTCTAAATGACCCTTGATTGATGCAGAAAAAGGTTTCTGAATAAATAATGTGATTATATACGGAATATAAATGCATTTGGGATTTGGCCTAACTGTGTATTTGAGGCTTAAATTAAAAAAATAAATAAAATCCTGTTTCCTGTTTGAAAGTGACTTAGATCTCATGTAGCAGAAAAAAATTTAAAATCAAGCTAAAAATCAGTGAGAAGGGAAAAAAAACAATTGCAACAATAATGATTATTGTTAAACTGTGAACCACGCAATCATCTTCTGTGGTTTATGTGATACGAACACAAATGATGTCACTCTCGTGCTAGTGTTTTCTTTATCTGTAGCAGTAGGGCTGGGCGATATGATGATAAAATATCGATATTGTCATAAATTATCGTGATAAAATGCCACGATACACTTTTCTGATTTTTAGCATATGTTTTTAGGACGTTTTTGAAATAACTACAAACTAAGTGGGACTGACTGGAAGCAGCTGATTAGATGTAAAGGATTCTCTATTTTTTTTTTTTTCCACTTAATCTTTAAAATTAGAATTTTTTCAAGATTTTTTTCCCTCCTTTTAATGTCTACTACTTTGGTAGACATTAAATAAAAGGAGCATTGAATTCAGTTTAACAGTGTTTAATTATTAATGCAGCACATCTGGCTTGCTGGCAGTTTTTAACTAAATTATGTGTATATCATGTTCGATATTGTGTGTCATACAAATATTTTAAAGTTTCATGATGTGTACGATGATATTTTGGTCGTAATGGCCAGCCCTGTGTATCAGGGGAAAATAATAAGAGTCGTCATTACTGAAATGCATTTGAACACTAATGTAAATGTGTTTTTTTTTTTTTTTTTTTGGTGGATACGTGTATGTATAACTGTGTGTGTGTGTGTGTGTGTGTGTGTGTGTGTGTGCGCAGCTGGAGAGAAGACATGAGCAGATGAAGAGGAACCTGGAGGTGCAGTATAAGGAGCTGGAGGAGAAGAGGAGGCAGTATGAGGAGGAGAAGGCAAACTGGGAGGCACAGCAACGCCTGCTGGAGCAGCAGAAACTCGACGCCTCCAAGTACACACACACACACACACAGACACACACACACACAAACATACACACACACACAGATAGACACACACACACACACACACACACACACGCACAGTTGCGAAGTTAATCTGCCCTAGATTGTGTTCCCAATTTTGAACTATCTGTCATCATAAACATCCACATTATTCATCACACACACACACACACACACACACACACCATCATACACACCTCCAAGTTCCAGCACACAACCCAAACACACTTTTCTCCTTGAGGACCAGACAGTCATCCACTTAAAGGCTAAAATCTGTTATGTACTCCAGTCATGTACTCCTGCACGCACGCACACACACACACACACACACACACCCCTTGGTTTTTTTTTTTTCTTACCTTATATTAAAATGCTCTGTCATCAGTATTGAGTCTTCCACTTTTGCTAGCGTTTGCTAAATTTTATCCTCTGTCTCATTTCTTTCAGAACCATGGAGAAGAACAAGAAAAAAGGGAAAATCTTTTAACGAGGCCGACGTCCTTCCCCTCTGCCTCAGCACCACACACTCCTTTTTAAACTCCCTGCTCGCATGATTATGACCCCCAGGTTCCACACACACACACACACGCATACATAGACACACACACACACTCGCTTTGCACCCACATTTCTTTTGGAACATTCCAGACGCATGATTTTTTTGTTTTGTAGATGAACTGATCTGTGTCACAGCTCTGTAACTGCGGTTCGATGATATGAGACGCCCTCGTGTGGACGCTGACTGTTACTGCACTCACGGCTGAGCGCATCCTAGATTTTAATGACGAAGAGGATTTTATTTACCAGTCCTCTGATAGCTAATAGAAGGCCTGGTCGTTCCATTTCAAGCACACACACACAAATACACACACACACACACACACACAGAGCAGAGTCTGTGCCAGCAGAGTACTGAAGAGGGGGAGTTTGAAATACCGAAAGGGGCGATAACGTAATGCAAAGTATTCCCAGCTATTAAAAAAAAACATATTTGTCGGGCCGTAAACAAACATGTCGCTACTACAACATGAAATTAAAAGCTACAGAGCAACGTACAGATAATCTTACTAAAGCCTAGACCTGTTCAAAAACTCGACTCATTGATTGCCATGATATAAATACGTCTTAGACCACCAGATATAAATACATCTCAGATGCACCATTTCAGCAGTTTTACAGCGAATACAGACAAGTTGCCATGACACCACCACCACCAAAAGCAGTTAACTGCGTCTGCTTGGCTGCTTGTTTGGAGCCCAGGACCAGCAGTAGTAGCAGCTCTTCTAGTTTCTTTCTTTTTAATCCATTTCCGAATTTCCATGTTTAAACGATCTAATGCAGTGCAGCCTTGAAATTATACAATGCATGTACTTTTGTGCTTTTCGTGCCACAGGAAGTTTAACGTAACGTAACGTAGGCTAATGTGTGAAAGCACGCTTTAATCAAACAACCAATCAAAATGTGACTTTGTGTAAAATACTGCCCTTAAATAAAATATCGCTGTTTTCACACTACAAAGCTGAAGCACCTGGCAAAAGTGATTTTTTTTTAAAAAATAGCGTATTTCATCATTAAAATCCCTTTACATATTCATCTTGACTGAGGGGGTGGGATAGTCCCGGGGAGGGGGCGTCGCCCTTCACGCCCCCTCGCGGCGCCGGCCCTGACACACAGTTCTTAAAATTTTGACCATCAAATACTGGGAATTTGTATACAGGAGACCTGAGCTTTAATTCTGACCCCGTTTGATCATGTGCACAGTAATATGTGTGTGTGTGTGTGTGTGTGTGTGTGTGTGCGAACACAGTATAGATGTACATATTAGAGCCCTAGCCAAGCTCATATTGACTTTATTCGTGTTTTTCTTTAAAGCACATGACAGAATCGAAGATATTTCTTCAATCTGTGCTAATAAAATACAGTTCCTATCTTGATACATCATTATAATGCAATTTATTTGTTTGTTTTTTTAAATAAATTTCAAAAAGTCACTGCAACATCACCTCTAATTACTTACAAGTAAATTTTATTTGTAAATCTACTCCTTCTACAACAGTGACTTGTTTGAAGTCTTACTTGCTTAAGTAAATCTCACTAAATAAATAGTGGCATATAAAAGGCTAAGCTACCTAGCTAATGTGTTTGCAGAGAAAATTGCCTAGCTAGTTTAGCTAATCATCTTTTAAGTAATGTAAGCATCGTAACTTTTAAAACAATGGAAAAATTTATGATATGATGTTCTATTAACCAATAGAAAAATATCTATATACAGTATATAGATAAGGAGAGAGAAAATACCTTGAATATGGGCAAATGTATGTAATATTTCTTATTATGAGATGATTATAAATCAAATATTACATTTTTCAGCCTGTTTTAGATGCTCTTACTCACGTAAAGCTGTAATTGTTCTTATTATGTTGGCAGATTTTTTGTTTCTTTATAGAAGTAAATGCTTAAAATGAGAAAAAAGCTCAAAATGAGTAAATAATCGGTAGAAATGGGTTTAATGATCATATATTCGATTTATTGTAATCTTCTAATAGGAAATATTAAATACATTTGATTAAATTTAAGATATTTTCACTCACTAAGTTTCATTTTTTAAGGTGTGTGTGTCTCTAATATGTATATCTGTAGTGTATCGGTCCGTTCTGACATTTCTCCTGCTTTCTCGCAGACAGGAAGTGGAACAGAGGGCTTGATGGACAGCTAAGAGGCGCTAAGATTAGCTTCAGTCAGGCGAAATAGAATATTTACAGTAGTGTGTGAGGATACTAGCATAAATACACACACTCATACACTCTCTCTCACACACACACACACACACACATACAGCTGCTAACATCAGCTATTAATTCTTAAGAATTTGTAATCAATATTGGTTTATTTGTCTGTACAGCTACGCACACACACAAGCACACACACACACACACACACAGTTTCCACTATGCAAATATAACAGTTCTTCCGGCTATCAGTTAGCGAATGCTCACGCTGCAAACATCTCACTAGAACTAACCTCAAAGTTTATCTAAAATTTTCTCAACCTTTACCATGAGAACCCAACATCAATCCCCCAACACACACACATACACACACACACACACACACACACTTTTTATGTTTTTATATGTATTCTGTTTTCATCATAATGTGTTTTTTTTCCCTGCATTTTATTATTGTCTATTCTGTCCATCCTAACTGTACATTATTACTATTAAAGATGAGACGGTGATGCTAAACACATCATGATGCGTCTTCGTTATCCTGAATCTTCTCACACACACACACACACACACACACCTCTGATCACTGAACACTGTGTGTGCTAAGAAACCAAGTGTAATAATCAGAGAAAATGTCTGATACAGAAACTCAGTGCTGAATTATCAAACATCTCCTGAAGATCACATGATCAGATTTTAATAATAGCACAATAACAGATTAATTTTTTTTAAACAATACTGCTGTACAAACCTATATAAGTGTTCATGTAGATGTTAGTAACATGTACATGCACACACACATTCTCAACCTTTAGCTCTGAAGTTAGTTAGTTACTGCTTAGTTAGTTATTAGTTAGTTAGGAACATTAAGTAAGGAATAAAACACTCAGTGTTGTGCAGGTGCAGTAAAATAATCAACAACAGGGTGGTGCAATGAAGCAAAGTTAGTTACAACCCTGATGTTGATTATTTTCCTATAAAATCATGTTTTATTCCTCTTATACTACAGTGAATTTCCAACACTTATAATTTTTATTTATTAGAGAATGACACGTTGTATGTTTTATCTGTTTATAGTTGTATTTAATATTGTGGGATATCCACGAGACAAGTTAGTTCCTGTTACAGCAGCTATAAACACTCGATGTCGTGCAAGTATAGTAAAATAATCAACAACAGGGTGGTGCGATGAAAGTGCAAAGTTGGTGTTACAACCCTGAAGTTAGATTATTTAGTTAAGTTAGAATATATGAAGTTAGAAGATTATTTTCCTGTAAAAAGCATGTTTTATTCCTCTTATACTACAGTGAGTCGTTCCCTCATCAGCCTCTTTTTCTCTCTCTTCGAGTTAATAAGACAAAAAAAACCCAGCTTGTCATGTTATCAAGAAACCGCAAAGAAACATAAACTCCTCTGTCCTGAAGATGTCGGAAAACTTTACGTTACAGCTTTACCTCTGACTGTTACAAAGAGCTGACACTGGAGACTCCTTCCAAAAATGAGGAAAAAAAAAACTTCTTACAGAAGACTTTATGCACAGCATCCGCCGTATAAGTCCCTGTGAATGAGCTGTTACTATAGAAAC
The DNA here is from genome assembly GCF_027358585.1 of Pangasianodon hypophthalmus. Lineage (NCBI taxonomy): Eukaryota > Metazoa > Chordata > Actinopteri > Siluriformes > Pangasiidae > Pangasianodon > Pangasianodon hypophthalmus. The sequence continues at coordinate 28,257,720 of NC_069716.1, forward strand.
CATAAGGTATTAGAACGAGCTGCTGTTAAAGAAAATTACTCAACACCTCCTGACCAATCAGATTTCAGCAGCACTGAAGTATAAAACTTTTTAATGTAATGAAATCATGAGATTGAATCACTCAATGTTCTTTATTTTAGTCAGCGTTAAGCACCAGTATGAAATGAAGCTTCACACTGAGCTAAAATGACAAACATTATGCGCTGAATTACATTTATTTCTTTTCTGCTGCATGTGTTGCATTTCAGTTGACTGAAAGCTGCAGTGTTAAAGTTTACTTTCCCGTAGCGGAGACTTTGCGAACACACAACTGCTGCCTCGGTGTCGTGACCCTGAAACACACACAGAGTGAGTCTTACTGATAATTCATGAGCTAATCATTTCCTGTATGCATCTTCTGAAGGCAGATACTCACACGAAGCCTCGCTTTGCACAACGTGGGTCTGTCTTTTCCGCTTTAACAATTAACTTGGGGGGAATTTTTCCACGGAAGAAGGAGGAACAACATGAGTTGGAACCGATGAGCACTTGAGCTGAGCAAGAGAGAGATGAGATGAGCTTTACTAAATTAATAATATACATAACTGTATATACAGTTATGTATATTATTGTGTGTATGCATAACTTAAAATAAGAATATAATCATATATATGGCATGAATTAATAATAATCAGTTATGATTATCATTATTTTATAGGAATGAAATACTACAAATAATACAAATATTGTTGACAAAAAATATAATTAGCTGGTAGATGGTTTCTTTATCATTTGATTATATAATTATCATTATAATTAAAACCAAACCAATGAAAATCATAATAATTAAAAAACTCTGAAAGTATTGGAATAGCAAGGTCAGTCATTTTGTTTTTGCTATACACTGAAGACATTTGGGTTTGAGATAAAACCATGAATATGAGCCGATAGAGCAGAATTTCAGATTTCATTTCCTGATATTTACAGCTAGATATGTTAAACACCTTACAACATGGCACCTTTCGTTTGAACCCACCCAGTTTTCAAGTCATCAAAAAAATGCCCAGGTGTGTCCTGTTAGATTGATTGATTGTTTAAATAGTTAATAGCACTGAATGTCTACTCTTGGTTTGAGCCCTGGGTTTAACCTGTGAAGACTGCATTTGTTGTTAAAAGGATAAACCAACATGAAGACCAGAGAGCTGTCTATGGGAGAAAAGCAAGCCATTCTCAAACAGAGGAAAGAAGGAAAATCGACCATAGCCACTGCACAAGCATTGGGCATAGCCAGTACAACAATTTGGAATGTCCTGAAAAAGAAAGAAACCACTGGTGTGCTAACAACCAGACATGGAACAGACATGGAACAGGTGGGCCAATCAAAACAACAGCAGTTGATGACAGAAACATTGTGAGAGCTGTGAAGAAAAACCCAAAAACAACAGGCAGTGATGTCACCAACAACCTTCCCAGGGCAGGGATGAAGATATAACAATCCACAGTTTGAAGAAACCTTTGAGAGCAGATATATAGAGGCCATACCACAAGATGCAAACCACTCATCAGCAGTAAGAATTGGAATTCAGATTAGAATTCACAGAGAAATACAGAGATGATCCAGAAAAGCTCTGGAACCAAGATTAACCTCTCCCGAAGTAATGGAAAGGCCAAAGTGTGGAGAAAGAAAGGATCTGCTCATGATCCAAAACATGCAAGCTCATAGGTCAAGCACGGTGGAGGTAGTGTCATGGCTTGGGCTTGCTTGGCTGCTTCTGGAACAGACTCACTAATCTTTACTGATGATGGAGCTCATGATGGTAGCAACAGAATGAATTCAGAAGTCTACATAAACATTCTGTCTGCCAATTTACAGAGAAATACATCCAGTCTAATTGGGAGGAACTTCATTATGCAGCAAGACAATGACCCAAAACACACTGCCAACACAACAAAGCACTTCATCAGGGGAAAAGGTGGAAGGTTTTAGACTGGCCAAGTCAATCACCAGACCTTAACCCAGTGGAGCATTTCAGCTCCAGGAGACTGTGGGACATCAGCAGTTAAGCAAGCAAGGGGGCAGTTATTGCAAACAAGGAATATGCAACCAAATATTAAGTGTTATTTAATTTAATTTACTTTATGACTATCTGTTCCTATATTTTTGCTCACCTAAAAATTGTTTTAAGTTGTTTAACACATCTAGATGTAAATATCAGGAAATGAAAGCTGAAATTTTGATCTTTCATCTCATATTCATGTTTATAAAATAAATACTTTTTGAAAATACAAGAAAACTTTGGGGGTGTTAACTTTACCTTACTTTGGAATTAATAAGTTAATGTTAAAAGTTATTAATGTGTTTTCTAAAAGCCTTTTAAAGCTAATCTGTTGTGTAAAAGTGTGTAATGAACTCACGGGATGCGTCTACGGAGAGCACCATGATCAGGACGAAGCCCAGGACTAAAAACACACGTCTCAGCTTCATGTTTGATGGAGGCATTCACAGAGTTTTATAGATGAGTTATACACAAATGTTTATTTAAAAGCAGACACACTCCTCCACCCGTTTTACACCCGCGGCCCCCCGCCCCCACCCACACACACATCCCTCCCCTCACCACATCTTCCTCTCAGCGTATAGAAAGAGGAAAAGTGTGAAAACTGATAAAAGCATGTCCTGTAGACTCAGTGTTGAGTCATCAGGCAGAACTGGACTGTCGAATTCTGCACACTGAATAATGCTCATTTTATATCTTTAACAACTGAAAACGCACACACACACACACACACACACACACACACTCATTTGGAATCAGCTGAAAATTGTAGCTCTTTTGTTTCTGCAGGACTTGATGGACGCAAAGATTGTAATTGTTGGCAAACTGCTGTGGCATAAGAGGAATAAAACACTTGGGGATGTGCTGTTATAGGAAAGTAATCAACTTTATGTTTTATGGTTGAATTCTTGAATGTTTTGTAATTTCCTGTGCACTCTAAAAAGTGATTATGGTTTTATGTAGCTTTTACATATTGATATAATGTCCATGTTAGTACAAAAAAAACCAAGTTCTTAAATGTATGTATTTCTATTTAACAAGTTTAACATAAACCTACTCTTATTTATCTATTTCCTTTTTCTTGCATATTTTACTTAAGCTCTTACTTTAAATACGTTAATCCATGTTTAATATTTTTCAGTGTACTGATAGTAGTTCCTGCTCTAACATAAATCACACGTTTACATTAATGCACTCGTTCTAATTCATTACCATTTTTAAGGTAACAGCTCATTTACAGGGACTGGTATGGTGGATGCGCCACATTCTAATATTGTTGTTCTAATAACAGCTGCTCTCATTAGGGGACGTCACAGCAGATCATTGGTCTGTATTTTTTACACCAGATGCCCTTCCTGATGCAACCCTCCCATTTTTGGAGTGGGAGTACACTCCTAGTGGCTGGGGTTGATTCCGTGCCTGGGGAATCACATGAGCCACATGAGCTCATGCTAATAATAAACATATTAAAAAAAAAAAGACAACAAAACAAAGAGAAATGTCTATGATAGTTGATATGGTGACATTTACTATAAGGAGACATGTATTTAACATTTATGGAAGGAGTCTCCAGTGTCAGTGCTTTGTAACAGTGTAGGTTTTCAGACATCTTCAGAACAGAGGAGTTTACGCTTTGCGGTTTCTCAGTAAACTGCATTTTTTTGTCTTATTAACTTCAAGAGAGAGAGAGAGAAAAAAGAGAGATTGGTGAGGGAACGACTGTTTACAGCTGCTATAGCGTAAGAGAGAACAGGAACTAACTTGATTCACGAACATTAAATGTAACTATAAATGGTTAAAAAGCATGACATTTCTTTCTTGAATAAATTAAAAAAAAAAAATTGTTGGCAAATTAGTGTGGTATAAGAGGAATAAAACTCTTCAGCAAGTTGTTATAGAAAAATCATTCACTTCAGGCATGGATAATTTTCCTCTAACAGCACAGCCCGTCATGTTTTATTCCTTAATCATGTAGCAAAACATATACAAAGCCTCTGCTGGTGTACTGGGAATTGATTCTTTTCCTCTAACAGGCACATCCTGTTATATTTATTCCCTACATAAGATAGATATGACACATCAAATTTAGAAATAAAAGAATAAAAGTGAAGTAACAAATCAACAGGTGCGAGATGTTTATTAGATGGCATCACAGAGTGTGTAATTTACGTTTGGAAGCACATGATCATTAAACAATGTTGTGATGTCTCCAAATTAGCACACAAATTTCACGTCAGTGTGTAATTTGTGCACATTGTCCTGGTGTGTCGTCTTCATTCCGGGAGTCGTACAGGCTACCTTTTGTTGATTCCTCACTGAAACACACACATAAACACTGGATATGATAAATTAGTTTATACTACACTAGATAATAAAACAGTAATACAGGTGTATATGGATAAGGACATAGTCATGAAGCCTGGTGCTGGACAGCTCGATCGTACCTTTGTCAACCTTCGGGATGTATTTGTGGGAATTTTGTCAGGAAAACCCATAATGCTTAAAGCTTAATGCTTTAATTACTACATAATTCTAAAAGAACATTTAACATTTTAACTTAGTGATTATTTTGTCATTTTATTCATATCAATTCTAATCCATAGTGCTCCTTATTTATCTTTAATATGTTTTCGCAGTAAAGACAGCGGCGACTCCATATCACTCTGACTGCCCTTATGTGATGGGCCAAAGGACACAGATCAGAATATATGATCTACCTAAAGGTGCAAAATACAGGGTGGAGGCGGAGTCAATGCAAATCGATTCATTTAGCATCTGCAGTGTGATTTAACACATCAGGATGTTAACAGTAATTCTGCCTCAACGCACCATGCAGTTGTTGATTATTTTCCAATAACAGAATGACACAGTGTGTTTTATTCCTTACGTAATACTTTTTACTGTTATGAAATCATCTTATTTAATCAGTATGCATTTTTGATTCACTGCATTACAGATTAAAACATTGAAATTATACAGTGAATTAACAGTTGCATAAAATTTGTGTTCCGTCAAAGATGCAGCATTAAAGTTGAATTTCCTTACCGGGGGTCTTCACGAACGCACAGGTTAGGGAACTTAGGTGTGGTAACACTGAAATACACACACGGATAAATACGCACATCACCAGAGTTTTATAACAGATCATTCAGGAGTGAAATGAGTTTAATATAAAATTTACCTTGTCATTATTGTATAATAAAACTGTAATGCATGTGTTTAATGCGTAAAGGCAGTTACTCACATGAAGCCTTGCTGTGGACATCGTGGATCAGTTTTTTCCACCTTCAGGATATGTTGAGGAGGAATTTTGCCATGGAAGAATTTGAAACAGCACTGAACGTTAAGGCTTTGTGCTGAGTAAGAGAGACAGACGAGTTCTTTCAGGTTACACTGTAATTACTGCATAAATGTACATTAACACAATGGCTTTGTTAAAAAGCAAACACTAAATAGAAACTGTAAGAAATAATAAACACATTTGTCATTTTATACTTTCTATATATCATTTATATATACATTTTAAAAAAACATTTTTATAGTTTTTGAATTGATTCATCCTTCAGATCATTCATTTTGGAGATGTTTATGTGTTAAAAAAATTGCAAACCTAACAATAGTAATATTAGCAATATAATAATGGTTATTAAAACTAATATTTAGGTTTTTTTTATTGTTATTATTGTTATTAATAGTAATAAAATAAATAATTAAATAAACTTTATATTATGATTAATAATTATAGCTATACATATTTTAACTATTCACGTACATATTTACCTATTCTTTTTTTGTATATATTTATAATTAATATGTTACTTTTAATATTGTTATATTAATACAAATGTTTATTATTTACAAGTAATTATATACAAACCAAAACAATGAATAAATAACTATATAGACTAAAGAGATAAATATGATTAGATTTTTTTTTTGTAATTTTGTGTAATTAATTAAAAATAATTAAATTTTTGCATTAACATATTATTAATTACAAGGAAATAATAAAAAAAAAGAATAGATATAATTTGTACTATTGATTATAAGGTAATTTAATTAATATTAATAAAATAACATTCGTAATTACAAGTATGGTTAAGTACATTTTAATAAACATTATTAGATTACTAATATTATTATTAGTAGGATTACAATCTGTAACAGTGTCTGTTGTTCAACGCGCTATACAAAGCAAATTGAATTCAACTTAATGAATACTGTGCGTGGTACAAAAAAAAGAGGAACTTAACCTCAGACTTTACACCTGAAAGGTGGCTCAAAAAAGTAGGTCCAGTAACACACACTGCATGCACGCTAACGTGTTCCACTTAGCGTATAAGTAATTAACAGTTATTCTTGTGTTAAGTTGTACTCTATGTTGTACGAAAAGTGTGTAATAAACTCACGCCTAGCATCTGAGTAGAGCGCCATGATCAGGACGAAGCCCAGGACCAAAACCACACGACTCATCTTCATGTTCTCAGCAGGTGTGTGAGGCTCTGCACTCTTCTATATCTAAGATCACACTTGCTTGAGTCTGGGTTTATTAGCTCGTCTTATACAAATTGATTTAAAGGCAGATTTTCCACCACTCACACTACATCTACATCTACACATCTCTACACTCACCTCCTAAACTCACCACATCCTCCACTCAGGCTACACAAACATCTGCTGAAGATCTATAATCAAGATTTATCTAGAAGATAGTAACTGATCCATCTATAATCATTTAAACATTAAATGCTGCTGTACAGCCTACAGTGCAAAAGTTTGCATACCCTTAACTTCCAAATGATAACATACTAATAATAATAATACCTACCATGATAATATATAATGTACAAGAGCTGACCTGAGGCCTAAGCATATTTAATGAGGAGATGACTAACTTTGCACACTTTGAGCAACAATGAAACCAAATTTCATGACCATTTCAATGACTACAGGAAGAAGCTGCAAAGTGCTGCCACTTAAGCAATGCTTTAATGGGTAAGAAAACACTTGTCACGTCAGCACTGGTTTCAGCTACAAAATGGCCGACAAGGACTCCATGCAAATCAAATGACCTGGTTACATGTCTCAGTGATTACTCACACCTATTTTGTGTTTCCCTAATTAGTAACACTATATAAATTGTTTTCTGTGTGTTCAGTTGTCAAGCTTTTGTCATGTTCAGCCTGTTATCTTGTATAGTATTTTTGTGTTTTCATGCCACAGATTCACAGCTCTTACTTATGGTTCTTGCTTTGATTTAGTTTGTTTCATCTGTGTATGCTTTAATAAACCAGCTGCTACATATGCACTGCTTCACTGCTGCTGCTCGTGGCTGGAATGAAACTGTATTGTGCACTCACTTCCAAAGAGGACTCAGTAAACATATACTCAAATAATAGTCTGTGTTCCTTTTGGCACCTTCAGCCATTGAACATCTCTTATTGCATCACCAAACTTGAACTCCATAGTGCATAAAATTGTATCCACATGCACAAAGCTAATGAATAGAAGACAGAGGGCAATAGGAGTACCTTGTAATGCCTTATGGACTGGTTAACACCCACACTTTGTTCTAGGCCCTCATCAGTGATGTGTTCTGGGACATGCTGGATAAAGAGGTAAAGGTTTTCAAGGTTCTGAGATGTTTGCTTGATAACCACCTGTGGAGAAACGCCTTTTCCAACACACTACTTAGGCTATATCTCTGACAACCAAGTGGTCAGGGACAAGCATCAGGAAGGTTTACTATCACCTCTGCCTCCACTGCTGATCCAGGAGCCATCACTGTCTGTCTGCTATTTTCTTTCAACCAATTCATTGTGTATTTTCATGTATTTTCTTTCAACCAAATCCCTCTCTCTCTCACTCTCTCCCTTTCTCCCCAGTCCCTGCCTGACGGTGGACTGACCGTCATTCAGCATAACTGCTAGGCCAATCAGTGACGGTAACATGCTGAAATGGGAGGAGCTCTGGCTTTAAAAGACTCATGGTGACGACTGCGAGACAGCCTTCGGCTCATGCTCACATACACGCCGTTCATTGTTTTAGTGCTTTGCTCGGGTTTGCTTCGTGTTTGACACTGCTTGCTTTGTTAAGCTTTATGCTAAGCCTCTGTACTTAAATGTGTGCTAATAGTGCTAACAGTCTTAGTGAGTTAGTTAGTGTGTCCTCAGTGATATCTCCCTGTCCCTGCACTTACATTCACCTCGCGTAGTGTTTTCTTTGTCTAGTTACAGGTAAGTAGGCGGGTACCACCCCTTGTATTTTGGTAAAGGTTAAGGTAGTGGAGCAGGGTAAGAGGTTAAATTTAAGAATAGTGTTAGAAGCCTTTTATTCTGTTCTTTCCTTTGGTACCGTCTCCTGGCAGGAGTAATACCCTTGATTGAGCAAACGTTTTGTGGAACCCATGTATTTTGTCGTGGTATTGGTATGGCGTATGTGAAGTTGCCTTTGCAACAAATCCAGTTACACTCCGAATTAGTCACTGGTCTAGTTAATGTTGCAGTGTGTCTCAGTTATTGCCCGTAGACAGAGCACACTTTATTCTAGGTAACAGCTTAGCCAGTGGCAGTGTACTTCCTGTCCTAGAAGTTTTAGATAATCCAGACTGTTCTTTATTTCCAGTTGACAAATGTCGGGGCTTGACCAAAGTTTTCCCTGCATGTGTGATTACAAGGGCTCAGATGCGTAAATTTGCCAATGTTATAGATTTGACTGATTCATTCTTGGCTAAGGAAGCTACTAGCGAAGCTGATTTATTAGCTCCTACGCCACTTCTGTCACCCAACGTAGAATTCCTTAATAAGGGAGATAAAGGAAAGCTGATTGTTAGCAGCTTATTCAGGCTCAACAATCAGATCCTAGTCTAGCAAGATGTCTCCGCGTTGCTTGTAATCTTAAGAGTATAGCATCAAAACAAATTAGATTTTATCTGGAAAATGGAGTTTTAATGTGTAAATGGTCGCCCAGTGTTGATCTGGTAGAAACGTCGGTGCGTCAAATTGTCATGCCGTCTGCATATCGTCATCAAATACTTCACTTAGCTCATGACAACCCTTGGTCTGGACATTTAGGAATTGATAAGACTTATACTCTGGTCCTTAAACATTTCTTCTGGCCCGTGTTAAAGAGTGATGTCACTAAATATTGCCAGTCGTGTCATGTTTGTTAGAGTGTAGGTAAACCACACCAGACCATCCCACCTGCTCCACTACATCCTTGACCTCCTTGAAAATTCACTATCAAATTTCTAGCCTGAATCCAGAATCGCAAGGTGCTTTAGAGCTCTTTCGCCAGTCCTTAATATCGACGCTCCGAAAATATTGCTTTGAGACAGAAAAAGATTGGGATGAAGGTGTTCCATTTATATTATTTAAAGTACGAGAAGCCATAGAAGAATCCCTAGGTTTTAGTCCTGCTGAGCTAGTGTTTGGACATGCAGTTCGGGGTCCATTAAAAGTTTTAAAGGAAGACCTTTTTTTCCAAAATGATGTCTGGTGTAATGTATTGGATTATGTTAGTCACATGCATGAAAAATTGCATAAATCTTGTCATTTGGCTAGAGAAGCTCTACAGATTTCTCAATCCCGAATGAAGAAATATTATGACAAGATGGCACAGTCACAGTCTGAGAGCCCACTTTTTGTGAAAATAATTAGCTGATGTGAAACAACAGCCATCATTTGTTGGGAATTCTCTAATTCCCAGCAAAAGTCTCTAATTTGTTGAGGTTTATACTGCACAATATCTGATCTAATGTTATCTGGGACAACAAAAATCATCACAGTCAAGAACTCAGCTGCAGGTTTTTCTCCAACATGGTTATGGTTATTCCCTTGAAGCACATTAGATGGGCTGGGGCGGTCAGTGCTGTAGTCAGTATGGTCAGGAGCTGTAGAGATGCAGTGTTCAGCGCTGTCACCGTGATGAGCCACACTGGTGGATGTAACATTAGGCCTAAGGTTACAATCAGTGACGTTGTTTTCTTCACGCTGATCTCCAGACAAACATCATTTCTGGTCTTTCTGTCTCTCACTGCCTGATTTACATCTCTGCATCAGTTTTGCATATTAGCACACCTTGCTAAACTTATGGGTTTATGTGACACATTGTATGATGTGTTATCCAATACAATTGTTGGAAAACAAATAAAATTGTTGAAACAAGTGCGATTAAAATTGCCAGATAATAAAGGTATTGCTCCTGAATGATACAGGACAATCCCCTTACTTGACATTCATACTGACATTACACTGTAGTCTCTGTAGTCTAAAGAATACTCCTAAAGGAGACATAATGTGGGAGTGGAGTATTCTTTAGGCTACAAAGACTATCTGAAATTTCTGCATCTTGAAAATATGAGTGTTACCGTACTGCATTACCATGACTTCAATCAATCAATCAATCAATGTTGACCAAAGTGCTGTACAAAGAATAAAACTATGAAAAATACAAAAAGTAAAACTACAAGAAAAACAAAACAGACAACGAAGTAAAGCAAATACAGTAGTAAAACCTTGATCAAGCCAATGTTCACAAGATCTCAGAGTTCTGGAGGGAGTATATGGACGGAGCAAATTTGTCAGATACTGAGGGGCCAAATTGTTGAGGGCTTTGTAAACATACACAAGAATTTTAAAATCGATTCTATATTTAACAGGCAGCCGGTGCAATGCAATTAAAATAGGAGTAACAGGCTCATACTTGTTAGTCCCCGTGAGAAGTCTGGCAGCTGCGTTGGTGTTGGATTGTGTTTGCAGAGAAGAGGAGAAGTTAGAATAACTTCATGATCCTGGTAAGTTTAATTATATGTCATGAAAAACACAAACTTGATGCATGAAGTGAGCTACGCTCAATGTGTTTAAGTGGTAGAGGTGAGCGTGGTTAAATGATGTTAGTGTGGAACACGACATACAGAGCATTCGGGTGAAAGACTGATACGTTGATGTGCATCATGTAGATGTGACAGAGCGTCAGTAGAAATCGTGTAGAAGGTGCTGCAAATAAGTTGCATGCAAAAGTTTTTTCTGTGAAACCAGGTTGTACATTTTTCTTTTTAATCACATGCACTTTTACATTTATTTCACAAATTGCGTTTATAAAACATTTTTTTTTAGCAACAGGCCCCATTATGGCCTGGGCCTGGAGGCAATGCATCCTTTACACCCCTCATTATCCCGGCCCTGAATATACTTAAGTGTTATCTTAATAACCTTTTCTGGAAATGTAGAATAGCGTGCAATTTTTTACATTGCGCATTACTATGTCAGTAGAAAAGTGAAAACTTTAGGTTTCCAAACTTAAATGTTTCAAAAATTAAATGTTAAAGAGAAATCTTTGTATACGAGTAAGGTAAGTAATAGGTTAAGTAACAGAGCAGATAAAAACAAAATGGAGACTGTTTCTAGTTTCACCTGCAGAAAGAGACGCATGTCTCAAAAAGTTCAAACACAGAAACTTAATGTTTCTGCTGAAGACATTTACACTGCAGCGCTGTTAAATTCTGAATGTGATGCAAATCACAGGTTTATATTAAAGTGCTCATTCTAATAAATTATCGTTTCTATAGCAACAACTCATTCACAGGGACATGTACAGTGAACTCTCCATATTAACGGATTATAAACCATGTGATATAGTGACCTTTGTTTAACATTGATGGAAGGAGTCTCCAGTGTCAATGCTTCGTAACAGACAAGGTAAAGCTGTAACGTTAGGTTTCGGGTGTGGTGAGAGTTCACTGTAAGAGCGGGATATGGAGTGTTTTATTCCTTACTCAATGCATTTAAATGTTATGAAATAATGCAATTTACTTAATTATTTTATTCATTGCATTAAGCATCAATAACATTGAAATGAAGCGTCAAGCTGAGAAAAAAAAATAAATTGCATAAAAAGATGCTTAAAGTTGATCCGATTTGCATTTCTATCTCATTCTGCCTCATAATCTGCCAGGGATCTTCATGAATGCACAGCCTAGGGTGCTTTGGTGTCGTAACACTGAAACACACACACACACACACACACACACACACAGAGATATACACACTAATCAACAGAGCATTATAAAAGAGTTCCAGGGTGAATCCAGGGTAAAATGGGTAAATTTATCTTGTTATTATTACATAATAAAACAGTAATACATATGTTTAATGTCTAAAGGCAGATACTCACATGAAGCCTTGATGCAGACAATGAGAGTCTGTCTTTTTCACCTTCGAGATATGTTTAGGAGGAATTTTGTGTTCAAAAAACTTAAAACAGCACGAGATAATATTGGTTCTTAACGCGGAGTGAGAGAGACAGTTGAGCTCTGCATAAATGCAAATGTCAAATAGAAAATGACAGAATTAATTAAAGTAAATAAACCAAAAAAATAAATGAGATTTTTTATATATTCCAATTTTAAGTGATTCATCCTTCAGATCTTTCATATGGGAGTCACTTATGTCTTAGAAAAATTGTAATCCTGCTACTAATAATAGAAGCAATGCAATAATATTTATTAAAAAATATTGTTACTTCAATTAATTAATTATATACCTTTATATTAATTTTATATATATATATATATATATATATATATATATATATATATATATATATATATATATATATAATATGTGGGTGTGTGTGTTTAAATACAAAATCAAATGCAATTAATAAATAACTATATAAAATAGTTATATATAGTATTATTAAAAATTAATTTATACATGTTTAAAGTTGATTAACCATTAACTAATGATGGTAATGATTAGCATGATGCATAATGTCCAATATTACATTTTTTTTTAAGTATTAACTCATGTGACTTAAAAATCATTAATAGGAACTAAGCACTGCTGAACAACTTATTAATATCTATGGTGCTTATTTGCAAATTGTATTTATGTTGACTAAAGTCTTCATTCATTCATTAGCAAATACTTAACACTTAAAATGGAATTAATGATACTTGACAAACAACAATTTCAATGAAATATAATTAATTTAAATATAAATAATCTAATACATTATATTAAATATAATCAATTATATTTCATTATATTTAATGAAATGTAATATATTTACATAACCATTATCAATTTATAATATTAAAATGATATAGTATATAATGATGTATTAATTAATATTACACAAATGCTGGGTTGTTTTACAGAACCTGATGACTCACGAGTCATTTCATTTTATGTTATCCCATCTTAACTACTCGACACCACATCCACCACAGACAGTTCACCATCAAGCCACCAGAGGGCAGCCTCCTACATAGTTTCGAACAACGTCTACGTCCCACTGAGTTCCTGTGTTGGGCTTGTGTCCTGCTTGGTTAGTTTTCCTGTATGTTCTGTGTTTTCACTCCTTAGCTGCTCAGCTTCCGTTGCTGTATGTAGTCTGTTACAGCTGCTATCTGTTGTATCCTTGTCTTGTACCTAGTTTTCATTTCACTAGCATTTTGATCCTTGCTTTGACTGTCTTCATTTAGTTTGTATTTTGTTTAAGAAAAGAAAAGAAAAGAAATTAAGAAAAGCCAGCACCTGCATCCATCTCCTCTGAAAAGTTACACTCAGTTGCTGTTACTGTAATGCGAAGAGTCCAAATGCAGAATCTCTTTAATGAACAAAAACAGCAGCTAAGAAACAAGCAAGGACTGAGAAAGAACCAAAAATACTAGAGGAAACAAAGGCTAATAATAGGCACAGCAAGGCAAGGAAAACTTGGACTTGGAAACAAGAGCTATTCACAGTGCAAACAGTAACTGAAATCTAACCGTGAACGCAAACACACACACAGACATAAGCATAACGCTCCATCAATAAAGAGGGAAAACACAGAACTTAAACAGCGTAACTAACAGGGAAATACAAAACAGGTGTGCAAAATCAGGAAAGGAAATGGAGCAGACAACAAAAGAACAGATTCATAAAGTGAGTGAGGGTGCCCTCTGGTGGCTGTGGGAGGAATTGTCCACGGTGGCCATAACAGTTACATCACATTGACATTTCTTTTTTTAATTTCCATAAGAAAGCTGATAATCCAGCATTTGGGTCAGCTGCTGCAACCTCGGTGGATGGAACACAAAGCTGTTAAAAACGATTGGTTTAAAAAAAAATACAGATAGATACCATAATGTTACATACAAAATGACTTTTGAGCATTATGTGAAATAAAATGAGGTGCAGAGTAAGCTTGGTTAACACTGTTAGATGGCAAACATTAGTGTGCTTTTTACCAACACTAAGTGCTGATTTCATCATTTGCTGTTACTTATCCAGGAATGTTACCTAAAATGATTGAGTTTGGTATCTAATGGTAGCTTGCATCAGACTTTAGATAACATCAAAAATGGCACCACAGATTTTGAAGTTGCAGGATGACATTGAAAACATCATAGCCTCAAACAAAATGAAGTCGAGAGGCTATCACACTTGACATCTCCTGTAGGCTACCATCGAATGAAATTTTACTGTAATAATCAGCTGAGATTCGACAACATACAGTCATCCAGCGTACAGGCTTGCAGCGTGCAGCTCATTCTGAGTGGTTTTGTACATATTTCAATTGAACTGTGTTCCATAGAGCTGGTGTGTTTCCCATTTGCGAGACAAAACAGGGTTGTCAGGTTTCAGCAACATTTCCAGCCCAACTACATCTCCAAATAGCTAAAAATAAATCCAAACTTTGGAAGACTGAGACACCTTTAGACACTGAGTGCACTTACACTTTGTTGGCGAAATTGTTTTAGATTTAATTCCAATTATTTTTTATTAGCTTATTTAGTTCCAATTTTTGACCACTAGGTGCAATGATAACTCTGTACAGCTAAATGGGGGACATCTTTATGAAGATTAACATTTGCTGAATAGCTGATATAGTATATAAAGTAGGGCTCTACACCATGTGCCCCTGTGGACAAACCTCCACTGGATAGCATCATCATCTACCACCACCAAATTAGCTAGTTAAAGACAGGCTAACGAGGCTAATTTTGGCAGTTAAAATAGCAGAAACTGAATGCTCACCAAATAACACAGCATGTCTTCATCAAATACACATCAAAGAGTTTGTGAAGATAAATGTGGCTAACATGATCAAATCATTTTGAAACTAGAAACCTGTTCTTGTGTGTGTGTGTGTGTGTGTGTGGGCAAGAGTCTGAATGTCTGAATGTATTCAGTGGAAAAAGGTGCTCAAATAAACAGGAAATGTATCATGATACTGCTGGAATCATTATCTGATAGAATTGGCATCTGGGGAGTTTATCATTAATTAGAACTTAGGAAGCGCTTAGGACAAGATTCACTATAAGTCAAATTTATTACTTTGTCCTCCTGATTGTAAATTTTACGCAGTAAATTTCCCCAAAACTCCTGGAGTTTTTTGATCAGTCAACGTGATAGCATGCCAAAAAAAAAAAAAAAAAAAACATTAACGAAGAGATTTCAACAAACAAGCTATACTCCGTTACTTACTGAGAAATATCATAATGATAATATTATGATCCTCTGCTGATGGATCTAGCTCTAAATAACAACGTGAATAGAAAATCACAAGTGTTATCCTTTACTATGGACTGTATTTTGTTCATTCATTCACCTTTTTGCATCATACTTTTGAAGCACAAGGTTCATCCATAAAAAGCCAGTAAATGCATTTGCCTTTTGCATTGGAAAGATAAAGCAAATGCATTTTATTGATAACAATATGATTACCAAGTGCGTCAAAATAGTGACACCAATGTCACCCATCTGCATGTATGCAGTGACGCTAAAGGTTTCTGTCCATACTTCAATAGCTGGGAATGACAGTGAATTGGAAATAAAGTTCATGGTCAGACCAGACACCATCTCAAGCACCATCTCTGACCCTCCTCCATCGCTATCACCAAACAATCAAACATGTTTTAAGATGTAGCATAGAAACCGAAGACGAATATCCTGCTGATGAAACCAAATCTCCCACAGCATCTGAACTTCTGCAGAAGAGCTTGCAGTGTTATTAAAAATTTAAGATTAAATGCAACCTTATCGAACACAATCTTCTTCTCTGTTACACTGCTTATCTGTTTAGCTACACTTTTGCAACAGGGATCATACATTATTATTACATACAACTAATAAGTAGTGAATACAGCAGTTATTATTCAGCATCAACAGCTTATTTAATGGTCTCATATTCCTACCTTATATGGTAAATGTTACGCTAATTACCATTTCATGGAAATTTACAATAGGGTGGAACTTTTGCAGGGTCTTGAAAGTCATCCTTAAAAGTCCCCTTAAAAGTCATCAGATTGATCTGGATTAGAAATAGCACTTACTCAGATTGTTCCAGTCAGTATTTTTCTTGCAAATCAATCTGCTCTTAAAATACATTTTTAAAGTCAAAATGCATTACTTGGCAGCAGATCTTTAAACAAATGAAAAACTGAAATAAGTATTCAACTTATTCAGACTTGGTAGAACCACCTTGCTTCAATAACAGCTTTAAGTCTGTTGGTGTAAGTTGCTACCAGTTTTGCAGACTGTTAAAGAATGATTTTGCCCATTCTTCCTGGCAGATTTGCTCCAGGGGCTTCAAGTTAGTTGGTTGTTCAAGTCCAGATTTGGATTTTGACTTAGCCACTATAGAACATTCACGTTTGTGTTTTTTAACCACTCCTGCATTGCTTTGTCCTTGTGCCTGGAATGTCCTACTGAAAGGTGAAGTTTCTCCCAAGCTTTAGTTTTTGTTTGTTTATTTGTTTGTTTGTTTTTAGCAGACTTTAGCAGGAATAAAAATGCCCCCAGAGCATGATGGCCCCACCACCATATTTCATTGTAGGGATGGTGTTAATTATGGTATGACCTCTGTTAGGTTTGCACAACACATAGCACTTTGAAACTTGCCCAAATACCATATCTTGATCTTTAGCCTTATCACACCAAAAAACCACATCTTCACTGGATCACTTGTGCTTTCATTAGGCTCTTCTTGAGCAATGGTTTCTTTCTAGCCATCTTCCCATACAGGCCTCAATTACGCTGATGTTTTGAAATGGCCATCCGGTTGCGCATCCACTCTCAGGCACTGTACGTTGTAACTCCTTCAGAGTGACTGCTGGCCTCACTGTGGCGTCCTTCACCACTGTCTGTCTTGTTTTGGTGCTTTGAAAATTCACTCTAAAAGAACATGCGTTTGCACTAAAAATACTGTATTTATTATTTGTTATTCACACAAATCTGACCAATTTCAGGGTGGCTGAATTCTTTTGCAAGCCACTGTATATAAATATTTATGTGTCAGCGATTATCACAATTATTACTGTGTCAGAAACCTTTAGGTTTTCAAAGATAAATTTTCCAAAAATTAAATGTTTGTATAACATTAAAGTAAGTAACAGATTAAGTAATACAGCCCATAAAAATAAAATATAGGCTGATTTCACTGGCAAAAATGGAAACAAATGAACATCAGCACAGCTGTGTTTGGGCCACAGGCACGAGGCTGCAGGTAATCACAGCCGTGCTGATATTCACTACAGCAGCATGACTGTGAGTGTGATATCGCTTTTATACAACAGTTAACAGAAATTAATATCAAGTAACTGACATTTCAGAACCAACATGGCCAAATATTTTGTTTGGTTTGCACCTTCAATGAAAATACACTATATGGCTAAAAGTATGTGCACCCCTGACCATCACACCCATATGTGGCTCTTTCCCAAACAGTTGTCACAAAGTTGTAGGCACACAATTGTATAGAATGCCATTGTATACTGTAGCTTTACAATTTCCCTTCACTGGAAACCTTATTCAGCATGACAACGCCCCTGTGCACAAAGCGAGCTCCATGAAGACATGGTGTGTGAAGGTTGGAGTAGAAGAACTCGAGTGTCCTGCACAGAGCCCTGACCTCAACCCCACTGAACACCTTTGGGATGAACTGGAACACTGACTGAACCCCAGACCTCCTCACCAACCCAACATCAGCACCTGATCACAAATCCCCACAGCCACGCTCCAACATCTAGTGGAAAGCCTTCCCAGAATAGTGGAGCTTATTATAACAGCACAGAGGAATACATTTGGAATGGGATGTTCATCAAACACATATGAGTCTGATGGTCAGGTGTCCAAAAACTTTTGGCCATATAGTGTAGTTCCAAATAACCCGCAGCTGCATAGAGTATTGCGTGTAACACACAGACTGACTGAAGTAAGTGTCGTAAAGTTTCAGTGTAACAGACAAGCGGAGTGATACAAACAGTGAAATGTACAGTGCTGTTATAGTGAATATCAGCACTCTTGGAATTAATGGACCAGAACTAACTGATGTCAGCACTGTTGAATTCTGGATTCTATTATTATTTCTATAACATTCTTTATTGTATGTTATTGGTTTCTAATATGTGTTTCTGCAGAATTGAACAGAATTAAATAGATATAAAAAACATGTGTAATCTCTGATTGAATTGTTGGTGAGGTTTTCTGTAAGGAGATTTATATATTTAACATTTATGAAAGGAGTCTCCAGTGTCAGTGCTTTGCAATAGTCAGAGGTAAAGCTGTAACTTTAAGTTTTCCGACATGTTCAGAACAGAGGAGTTTACACTTTACAGTTTCTCGGTAACATGACAACCTGCATTTATTTTGTCTTATTAACCTTACGAGAGAGAAAAAATGAGATGCTGGTGAGGGAACAACTGTTTATAACTGCTAAGTAAAAACAGGGACTAATGTGTTTAACAGATGATCCACTACATTAAATGTAACTACAAACTGCTAAAAAAAACTGACGTCATTCTTTAATTAATAAAAAATTGTAAATTCTGTGGTATACAATAAATAAGGTCAGAAGGTGCTGTTATAAGAAAATAATCAACTTCCAGGGGGTAACATTAATTTCACTTCATCACATAATGCCGTAGTTGATTATTTGCTAATAACAGCATGACATGCAGTGTTTTATTCATTACTCAATGCATTTTAATATTATGAAATCATGCGATTTAGTCAGTGTGCATTATATGTGTAATTTTTTTTTTATTATTTTTTTATTCATAGCATTCAAGAACATTGAATTGAAGCTTCACATTGGGACAAAAAATATGGACTGAACTGCATAAAAGTTTGCATGAAGAGTTACATGAAGTTTATTACATTTGCATTTTTTTCCAATCAATGCTGCAGAATTAAAGTTCACTATTTTTTAAAGGGGTCTTCACGAACACACAGGCTGGGAAACTTAGGCGTCGTAACACTGAAACACACACACAGATTAACACACAGTTTAACAGAGGCTTATAACACATCATTCAGAAGTGAAATAGCTTTAATAGTATAGATAACTTGTTATTATCACATAATAAACCATTAATAAGTGTGTTTAATCTCTAAAGAAAGATACGCACATGAAGCCTTGCTGTGCACAGTGTGAGTCCGTCTTTTTCACCAGCTGGATATTTTGAGGAGGAATTTTGCCAGAGAAGAAAGTGAAACAGCACGAGACAGCAAGAGGATCAGGCGCTGAGTGAGAGAGACAGATGAGCTCGCTCAGGTTACACTGTAATTACTACACTGTATTTAAAAATATTATTACTACACTGTATTTAAAAATATAGAAACTGTCAGAATTAATAACTCCACATCAGATATTTTATACTTTTTATTTCTCTTTCAGTTCTTTAACCTTGGAGACACTTATATGTTAAAAATATTGCAATACTAAATAATAATAATAATAATAATAATAATAATAATAATAATAATAATAATAATCTCTATTATTAAAGTATTTAACATAATTTTTTATATTATTACTTAATTAATGAGTAATAGCAATCAAATTAATAATTATTTTTCTTTGAATAGTCATCATCAACTATTTTTATTTTTATTTTATTAACAGATATATAGAATAGAATCACAAATTGTTTTTAACTGTTAAGAATTTTTAGTCTGAACGTTATTAATATTATTAATAATGAATTATTAAATTACACTTGATTGTAGTCGTATAATATATTATTCTTTTATTAATAAATTAATATTACACATAGTATTTTGTATCTAAGTTGTTGTAATAGTTATTTTTGTATTAAAGTCTAATCTGCACCTGTAGACATTAAATACAAAAGTGTGTGATAAACTCACGCATAGCATCTGAGTAGAGCGCCATGATCAGGACGAAGCCCAGGACCAGAAACACACGACTCATCTTCATGTTCTCAGCAGGTGTGTGAAGCTCTGCTCTCTTCTCTCTCTAACATCAAATTTGCTTGAGCTGAGTTTTCCTGGCTCGTTTTATAGAAACTTTAATTGACGTCCCTTCACATCATCAATTCATCACTTCCTCCACTCAGGCTGCTGTCATCCAACATTTGCTGATAATTTAGATTTTTCTAGAAGATATCAAATAATCCATCCTACAATCCTCCAGACTACAGACTACAGTTGTGTGCAAAAGTTGATGAACATTTCACGAGAGTTAGCTTTTATAGAAGAGAGGTGAAAGTTTTTATTTGTCACATGCACGTTACAGTACAGTGAAATTCTTTTCTTCATATATCCCGAGTTGTTAGAAAGCTGAGTCACCGTGACACAAGCCAGATAACACACTTTCGCTGAGGCCGTGCCTTAAAGCATTATTTTTTATCATGTTCTACATATTTTTCAGATTATTTGTAAAAGTAAGAAATAGAGAAATAGACTATTGCACCTTTAAAATACTGTAGCCATAGTTATTTATGGATGTGACATAAATCTGTACCGCTGTTCTCTTTACGTCTAATGACATTTTCAAGTTTGTTTTGCCCTTTCCAGATCTGTGAAAAAAAGAATGACTATCTTTAGGTTTTAAAGCTTTTAGAGTTATTTTGCTCATTCTCTGAACAATTTCAGGACAGTTTAAATCCTTAAAAGAGATGCAAACCTTTGATCTCGCTAATAATGAAAACTGCTGACTTAGACTCAGTTGCTGTGATATTTACAGTGCCTTGCATAAGCAGTTGACCCCGTGGCATTTTAAGGACATTTTGTAGTGTTAAAACCTGGACTTGTCATGAGACTACACAAAATAGCACATAATATTAGTTGCTTCTCTAGCTATCTTCCCCAGTCACTGACTTTTGGTGGATGTTCTTCTCCAGGCAAGTCACACTTGCGCCATATTCTTTCTATTTTTTTAAATAATGGATTTTATGTCTCTCTGTGGGATATTCAAAGTTTGGGATATTTTATTTAGAATCAAACCCTGATTGACGGCTTTTCCAGAACTTTGAATTTATGATGTTGTGTGTTTCGGTTCTCTAACAAACTTTATATTAAAATCCACCAGAATTAATTAAGGGGTTTCACAGCAATGGGGTGAATACTTATGCAATCACTTTTAAATGTTTGTTTTTTTATTTGTAATTTTGCAACTATATTGTTTTTTTTTCCACAATTAAATATTATGAGGTTTTAAAATTCCTAAAAGAGTGAGCAAAACAAATCTGATAAAACCTAAACAGAATACTTACAAAAAAAAAAAATTCATAAAACTGGAAAAGGCAAAACAAACCACAAAGTCATTAGAGATAAGTGGAATAATGCTTTTAGACTCCGGAGAAGTGTTAGGATCCATATGGAGTGTTTTATTAGACAGTATCCAAAATAATACACAAAACACCATATATATATCAAACTCAATCAGGGATAAGCCAAGAGCGTCAATCAGACAGGAAATAGCAAAGTCAAAAAACAGGCAAAGCAGAAACAGGATAACAAATGCTCAGAAATTACACACCAGATGTAGACCTCACATAAACCTGTGTGTGTGTGTGTGTGTATGTGGTGTGTATGTGGTGTATGGTGTGTGCTCTTATAGCCAATGAACCAGAAGTGCATGCTGAAACAGGAAGAGAGTGTTATCCTGGGTGGCTCTCACAGTCAGAACAAAACATTGCTATCTAGCTAGCACACACTTTAAAGAAAAAAAAAAAAAAAAAATTATACCATTTTTATTACTTATGAGGGAACTAAGGGAACTGTTTTTTCTGTAAAAACTAATTCGCCTTAAATGTTATTTCATCATTTTGAAGCTAAGGCTATGTACACTATTGCATTCTAGGCTGTGTATCAGTGTTTCGTGTTTAAATGATGATAGATGATTCAGCTACTTCTCTTTATCTTCTAGATATATCTTGATTACACTGGAGCTCTTCAGCAGATGTATAGCCTGACTGGAGGAAGTGGTGAGTTGAGGAGGTTTGTGTAGCTGTGTAGATGTAGAGGGGATAGGGGGCAATCTACCTTTAAAGAAAGAAAGAAACTATAAAAGCACATCCTGAAGTGTTTTATTCCTATTATACCACAGCAGTTTCCCAATTAAAAACTATTAAATTATATATTAATCAATAATATATTAATATTATATAAATATCTGCTGACGATCATGTGATAAGATATTCTAATTAATAGTAACTGATTCATTTACAAATTTAAATACCATTGTATAACCCTATTTATGTGTTGGTGCGGATAGTAGCAAAATACACACACAGACACACACACACACAGACACTCACACACACACACACACACACACACACACACACACACTCACACAGCCACTAACTATAGAATTATAGAATTATTAACCAACAGCAAGCAAGAGCATCACACACATAACCACAACCACCCACCCACACACACACACACACGCACACACACACACACACACACGCACACAGATAGATAGATAGACAGATAGATAGATAGATAAATGGTACTTTATTGATCCCCAACCAGAAATGTAATAAACCGGAGAGTATAAATAGATAAACTAATCTGAGTGAAACATCAGAATCAGAATCAGAAACAGATCGATGAGAGGACAGGGGTGGAGACAGGACCAACACACCGTCCCTTATGTATGGCTGTATAC
Source organism: Pangasianodon hypophthalmus (assembly GCF_027358585.1). Lineage (NCBI taxonomy): Eukaryota > Metazoa > Chordata > Actinopteri > Siluriformes > Pangasiidae > Pangasianodon > Pangasianodon hypophthalmus. Next base: position 28,280,669 of record NC_069716.1, read on the forward strand.
GGAATATATCTCTCAAGTTTCATCCAAATCCATGCAAACAAACAATCATGAGTTACAGCTCTTTGAGTAAATTAACTGCTAGAATTGATTCATATGTAGCAGCCATATTGTGTATAAATCTCAACATGCTTTTGACAATCATTGAGTTTCAGACTCTGATGAATACTTAGACCCCAAATTTGTGACGTTATGCCAAAAATTCTAGGACTGGTTCAGAAAAGTAAGTTTTACATATTATAAAAATTAGCTCAGAAGGTGAATGGAGCTAAATGCTTCTAGAGGATTTTTTGTTTGCAGAACCCAAAGAATTACAGCGGGGGAAAAAACAATGTTATGGCCAAAACATTGCGTTATAGCTCCACCATCGGCTTGTCTCACCTGGCTGAGTACCAAGTCATGACAAAGTTTTATGTCTCTATGATTAATGGTTTGGTCTGCGTGATTTGTTTTAGGGAAAAAGAAGAGAAAACTCAAACAAAAACGATAGGATACCAGAACTTTATTCTTGGACCATTAATAACACAAGAGCAGTGTGTACAGAGGAAATTGTGACATGACTTTTTTCTAATGTAGTCATCTTAAGTGGCTAGATAGCTTGTTGCTTTGGAACCTAATGTTGGTGATTAATATTGCTCATAAAAGTAAAGAAAAAAAAAAAAACAACTGGAAGTGCCGCACGAGTTTCCCGTCATTCCCAGAGTTTACATTTGATCATTCATTCATCATAAGTAACCGCTTTACACTGGTCAGGGTTGTAGTGGATCCTGAGCCGATCCCCGGCTCTCTGGCAGGAATACACCTTGGATAGGACACTGATCTGAAATCTGCATCTACATTTTAATGTTAACAAGTTATGCAGTTCACTCAGTTGTGTGTGTACAGTATAACTTACAGTATAAGCACTGCATTAAGCATCAGTAACATCAAAAAGCATCATAATTAATGATTCATAAAGGTTTTGTGATGAGTACACAGCGTCCATTTGCGTCCGTGGATGTGTCTGAGTATTCCTTCTCAGGTGCTGCTTCATTTTGGGTTACTTCACGAACACACAGGCTGGAAAACTTAAGTGTTGTAACACTGAAAAACACACAAACACACATCAATACACTCTCATCTACACCTGCTCAACACATCTTCCTCTCATGCACACACTTCATAAAAGGGATTTTCAGGGATTGTCAAATGTTTTAAAGTCAGAGAACCCTTTACTTGTAAAATAAACTTCTCAAACCTCGTCAGTACAGATTTATTTTATGAACATGATCCAACTAGTCAAATTTTTGTCTCAAATTTTTGTCTATGCCTGGTTAAACATGTACACCAATATCTTGGCTATTTTCCACCAAAAGAAAACCTTTTTATTAAAATTGTCATTACATTGCAGCTGACATTATTTATAAACTTTCTTTTTTTGAATTATCAAGGTTTCAATTAAGCTCTTCAGAACTTCAGTCCAAGTGACTAGAAAAAAACTATAAGAACTCCATAATAAATATAATCTTCTTTCATCTGCTCCCTGTTAGGGGTCGCCACAGCAGATCATTGGTCCGCATATTTGATTTGGCAGAGTTTTTTTTTTTTTTTTTTTAAATAAACACCGGATTCCCTTCCTGACACAACCCTTTCCAATTTTATCTGGGCTTGAGACAGGTGCTGGGACTGGGCTGTCATGTTCAACCCCAGTCGCTGGGGTTGGTTCCCTGGCCAGGACTCGTGCCCAGGCTGCGGTGTTGAGAGCTCCGAGGCCTAACCACTATACATTTAATTTCATTATTTTTGAAGCATCTTTACTCTACAGCATTTCTTTGCATGTACCTGAGACTTTTGCACTGTACTGTATACTGTACTGTATATTTTTTCAGTACAGACTTTGTTATAGATTTTTATTTCATGTACTATATTATGTATTATATTACATAAGAGACACTTTTCAGATAAAAATATAATGTCTATAAAAGTCAAACATAAAAGTCTGCTGGGTTTCATTGGAAAAATTAGAAGCAAGTGCGACAGTCAAAGTGTCCAGAAGAACTGTGGCTGGTTCTGCAAGATGCTAAGTAAAACTTACAGCTAATTTCCTTATAAAACTGCACACACTGCACCTGAAACTAATCTTGTTTTTATTTAAAGCAAAGGTTCCTCACAGAAAATATTGACTTTGTTTCATTTATTACTATTTACTGCTCTTTATAGTATTTTTTTTTAATGTAGGAACATTTAATTTTTATTATTTTTGAAGCATCTTTGCTCTACAGCATTTCTTTGCATGTGCCTAAGACTTTTGCACAGTACTATGTGTAAATATATATATATATATATATATATATATATATATATATATATATATATATATATATATATATATATATATATAGTACTGTGCAAAAGTCTTAGGCACCCTATTTTTTACAAACTTTGTCATAGACTTTTTTTTATGACTTTTTAGATTCCAAAACTTTTTAGATTCCAAATATTAGTTTTCCAGCACAAAATGAAATGTTACAGAAAAATGTTTGTATGTCAGTAAAGAAAGCAGCAGATTCCATAAGAGACACTTTTCAGATAAAAACCTAATGAAGGCTGCTGGGTTTCGCTGCAGAAATAAGAAGCGAGTCGACAGTCAAAGTCTCCAGAAGAACTGTGGCTGCTTCTCAGTAAAACTTACAGCTAATTTCTTTATAAAACTGCACATGTTGTACCTGAGACTACTATTTTTTTTAAAGCAAAGCATTGTCACACCAAATATTGACTTTGTTTCATTTATTACTGTTTACTGCTCATTATAGTATTTTTTAAACGTAGAAACATTTAGTTTCATTATTTTTGAAGGCATCTTTGCTATATATATATATATATATACACACACACACACACACACAATTATAAGAAAAACAAAAATTGTGGATCCCCTGGATCCTCCTTCAAGTGTTTGTAGAGTTAAGAGTTCTTGAAATTGCCTCCTAAAGGTGTTCCTGTTTCCTGTTTTGTTCCTTTTCTGGGATCCTTTTTCATGGAGGAACACTTCTTACAGAGGGACAACCAAAGAACCCTTAGCGGTTCTAGATTTGACCTTTTTTGTCACAGTGTACATGTTGAGGTTTTCTGGTCTTTAAAAAGTCTTAATTTGTCTAAAATCACTTTTTTACAATAAAGACCTTAATGAGTATTAAATCCTTCAACTGTAGGATTTCTATTCTTCTTTCTATTTCTATTCTATGTTACGCTAGTAAGTTAGCATCCATATAGACATGTCAATATGATGAAATTCTACCAAACATTCTACTAAAAGTGGTAAAGGTTCAGACCTGAGTTTGTCAATAACTGACTGAGCACTATAGGTTTTTGAAATTTTGTAGTCGTCCTGCTGCAGAATACATGAATAATTATATTTTTTGTTTGTTTTTTTATGACTTTTATATTGTCACTGCTTTAAATAATTGTGTTTGTGTGTATATATAAACATACATATTAACACAATCTCATCCACTTTCATTTAATTTAGAAATGAACTCAATTTAACATCAGATATCAAATCATGTAATAAAACAGTAATGCATGTGTAATTTGCAGATACTCACATGAAGCCTTTCTGTGAACAGTGCGAGCCTGTCTTTTTCACCTGCAGGATCTCTTGGGGAGGAATATTGCCGAGGTAAAACGTGAAACAGCAGTTCTCCGGCCATTCCAGAGCTAAAGACCTAATAGCTAAAGCTGAGTGAGAGACAGATGAGGTGTTTTCATCAAATAGAAACTAATGATAAAATTAATGTGCATAAAATGTCAAACAAATATTATTCATCCTTCAGATCTTCAGGCAATGAAACACATTTTTATGTAAACCTGCTACTAAGAATAATAAAATCACAATTGATTATTAATTACACTTTTTTCACGTGCAGAACAGGTTTTTATTAGGACAATTGTAATCATTGCTGCTTTACAATATACACAGAGTCACTATTTATCAAGTTTAAGTACTATATAAGTCACTTTGGAGGATAAAAATTACTGATTTTATCTCATCTGTTGCTTTGGACAAAGTATTAGCACCCCTCTACCCCATCCATCAGTGGAACGTAAACCACACAATTTAGTAATAAATGTAGCTGTTAGCAAGCTGTTAGTGTTATTATTGTACCCGCTGTTGTAAGGCTACAGAATCGCACAGAAAGTGTGTAATAAACTCACGCATAGGGTCTGAGTGGAGCGCCAGGATCAGGACGAAGCCCAGGACCAAAAACACACGACTCATCTTCATGCTCTTAGCGGGTGTGTGAAGCTCTGCTCTCTTCTCTCTCTAAGATCAAATTTGCTTGAATTGGATTTAATACTCTTGTTTTATTTAAATGTTTAACTAATGGAAGATTTTTTTCCCACCCAGTGTATGTCTACACACACCTTCTCATCTCACTACATCCTCCACTGAGTCTATACAAGCCACTGAAGCTCTATAATCAAGATTTATCTAGAAGATAGTAATTGATCCATCTATCTTTACTTAAACATTAAACACTGCAGTACAGCCTACAGCAAAAGTTTATGAAACCATCATTTAATGCGGGTTAGCTCTTACAGATGTTGTGTCATTATAACCAGTAACAAACATGGTAAAAACGTAATGTGTAACATGGTAATATTCTGTTGAATATTAGATCTCTTACGTCTAAAGCGCTTATTGTTAATGAAACCATTACTGATCAGGAGTTTAATGTACTGTGTTTAAGAGAAATGTGGATTAAACCAAACGAGTACGTAGCATTAAATGAAGCTAGTCCTCCCGGATACAGTTACATACATCAGCCCTGTCTAACTGGCAGAGGAGGAGATGTCGCAGTCATCTATAATGATAATCTAGCCGTCACACAAAAACCTAGTCATAAATTCAACACATTTGAAGGTCTTTATGCTAATATAACATAAGTAGCCACTAAAAATAAGTCTACCCAGGTGATTCCAGTAATTATTATTTACAGACCCCCAGGGCCATATTCGGAATTCCTATGTGAATTTGCGGATTTCATCTCTAATCTGGTTGTTTCCTTAGACAAAGCATTAATTGTTGGGGACTTTAATATTCATTTTGATAATCCAGATGACCCTCTGAGAACAGCAGTTGTGTCCATTCTTGATTCAGTAGGGGTTAACCAGAATGTAATAGGACCCACTCATAGTGGTGGTCACACGCTTGATTTAATACTAACATTCGGATTAAATATAGAAAATATAAGCTCATTTCCACAGTCTGAAGCTATCTCAGGTCATTACCTCATCTCATTTAAAATGTGTCTTAATCATAATATGTGCACCTTGCCACGTCACCGCATCAAATGTACATTCAAGTCAGCAACTGCACAGAGTTTTATCAGTAATCTCCAAGATTTATCAACCATGATTGGATCACCGTCTGATCCCGTAGAACTTGACCAAGCAACTGAATGCTTAGAATCAACGTTCTGCAACTCGCTAGATAAATTAGCTCCACTTAAAAGAAAAATAATTAGAGAGAAAAAGCTAGCACCCTGGTATAGCAATCACACACGAATCTTAAAACAGATCACTCGAAAACCAGAACGTAAATGGCGTCAAACTAAATCGGTAGTATTTCAAACAGCATGGAAGGAGAGCCTTCTGAGCTATAGAAAAGCTCTTAGTAATGCTAGATCAATGTATCTCTCCACCCTAATTGAAGATAACAAAAATAATCCTAGATTCTTATTTAATACTGTAGCAAAATTAACTAGGAATAAGACCACAATAGAAACACGCACACAATCATTATATAGCAGCGATGACTTCATGAATTTTTTCAATGGTAAAATTGAAAATATCAGGCAAAAAATTCAGACTATTAATTTAAAACCAGACAGTTTTAAAACTAACCCTGTAGATAATAACATAATAATATCAGATCAACAATTACAATGTTTTACTCCCCTTTGAGAGACTGAACTAATTTCATCATCAAAATCATCAACCTGTATACTAGATCCCTTACCTATATATTTCTTCAAACAGATACTTCCAGAAACAATCAAACCTCTTCTAAAGATAATCAGTTCTTCCCTTAGCACTGGCTATGTACCTAAATCTTTTAAACAAGCAGTTATCAAGCCCTCGATTAAAAAAACCTGACCTTGACCCCTGTCAGCTGTCTAACTATAGACCAATATCAAATCTCCCCTTTATTTCCAAGATCATAGAAAAGGTTGTAGCACAGCAGCTATGCTCATACCTACATAGGAATAACATTCATGAAATGTATCAGTCAGGATTTAGGCCTCATCATAGCACAGAGACAGCGCTGGTTAAAGTTGTAAATGACTTACTGCTGGCCTCTGATTAGGGTTGTCTCCTTGCTTGTACTGCTTGACCTTCATGCAGCTTTTGATACCATTGATCTTGTTATTCTCCTTGATAGACTAGAAAATGCTGTTGGTGTTAAGGGCATGGTCCTCTCCTGGCTCAGGTCTTATTGGACTGATTGTTATCAGTTTGTAGATGTAAATGGTGACTTCTCTACACATACTAAGGGAAAGTTTGGTGTCCCGCAAGGCTCTGTTTTAGGCCCACCGCTCTTTTCTTTATATATGCTACCTCTGGGCAAAATTATTTGTATACATGGTATTAGCTCCCACTGTTACGCTGATGACACACAGTTGTATGTTTCAGCCAGATGACAGACACCAGCTTAATAAAGTTGAAGAGTGTGTAAAGGACATTAGAAACTGGATGCTTATTAAATTCTCTTACTTAATTCTGACAAGACAGAAGTACTTATACTAGGACCACATGCAGCTAGAAGTAAGCTTTCTGGTTACATAATAACTCTGGATAGCCTTTCTGTTTCAACATGTGCAGCAGTAAAAGACCTTGGTGTGATTATTGACTCCAGTCTTTCATTTGAAGCTGATATAGATAATATTACTAGAATCACTTTCTTTCATCTCAGAAATATTTCTAAAGTAAGAAATATATTGTCACTACATGATGCAGAAAAATTAGTTCATGCATTTGTTACCTCTAGGTTGGATTATTGTAATGTCTTACTGTCTGGATGTTCCAGTAGATGCATAAACAAGCTCCAGTTAGTCCAGAATGCAACAGAAAGAGTTCTTACTAGAACCAGAAGATATGACCACATCACCCCTATCTTATCCACAATGCAGTGGCTCCCAATCAAATTTAGTATTGATTATAAAATACTACTAATGACCTTTAAAGCACTAAATGATCTCGTGCCACAGTACCCGAGCGACTTTTGGTCCTTTATGATCCACCACACCTACTTAGATCAAAGGGTGCAGGCTATTTGTTGGTACCTTGAATAGTGAGGGCTACAGCTGGGGGTAGATCTTTCCCTTACAAAGCCCCACAGCTATGGAACAGCCTTCCACTTAGTGTTCAGGGCTCAGACACAGTCTCAGTGTTTAAGTCTAGGCTGAAAACATATTTGTTTAGTCAAGCCTTTTGTGAATAGCTTTTTTTCTTAGGTAAAGGAGCAGATCTGGAGGGTTCACAGGCATAGAGTGTTGTGGTGAACTGGGATGTTTGGATGCTGCCGCCCTCCCACTCTCACGTGTTCACTCAGGTTTGTTGAAGGTGGAGTGGCTGGCTGCTTTATGTCCCAGGGTGCCCTCATGTCTGTGTTAGCTTCTGGCTCTCCCTTTTAGTTATGCTGTCATAGCTAGTCTTGCCGGAGTCCCTGCTTGCACTCTGCTTTCCTAACAATCTCTCCCTCTGTCTCCCTCTCTCTCCCTCTTTCTGTCAAGCTACACATGCTGCTCCTGAGATGCCAGTGATCCTGACCCCTTCTGCTCTCCAGACCTGCCTGACCCATCCTGATGCCCTACTTCTGGTTGGAGTCTCATCGGTTGAGATTGCTCGCTGCTGCTGAGGTGGCCCCATATGGACGGCCTGAAGAACTGTTTGGATTGCTGGGGATGGTGCCACCTGAGGGCTGTGGCGATGGCTTGGGGATCACATATGGGGAGCTGTACTGTAATGGCTTGGGACTGTGATTGCTGTGGTGGTTTTGGGGCTGCAGTTGCCACGAGCACCTTCGTACTCAGGACTCCATCACTGGACAGTGGATAGACTTTAACCAACTGGACTTCTCGCGAAAACTGTGATGAATTTACTGGTTGCACGTTTGCACTATTTGTCCATATAGTACACAATAATAGAAGAGATTTATTTATAATTGCACTATCCATTGCACCCAGATGAGGATGGGTTCCCTTTTAAGTCTGGTTCCTAGTCAAGGTTTCTTCCTCGTATTGTCTCTGAGGCCTCTGGCTTGCTCATTAGGGATAAATTGACATATTTACAGAATATTTTGAATCCATTTATTTCTGTAAAGCTGCTTTGTGACAATGTCCATTGTTAAAAGTGCTATACAAATAAAACTGAATTGAAATTGAATTAAAAAGATGTGTGATTAGAGAGTCCTTTCTGAAAGTGACATACAGTAAATTTCTACTGTTATTAAATTTACTTTTAATGACTTTGCTGTTTGCTCAGCTTTTTCCAGTTCCGAGAAATTTTATTTTATAAAAGCACTGTTTTTAGGTTTTGTTAGAGAAGTGTTGTTCAATCCTTGAGGAATTTCAAGATTATTTAAAATCATTAGAGGCCTTAATAAGGCACATTTAAATAAATTACAGCATGTCTACAGAGAGTTTGACAGGATGGTGCACTGTGTAGCATTGCTGCCTCACAGTTCCACGGTCCATGCTTTGATCCTGAGCTCGGTGACTGTGCAGAGTTTCACAAGTTCCGCCTGTGGTTTCCTCCCATTTCACAAAAAATGACAGTAGATGCCCTGGCTACAATAAACTGCTCTCTCAAGTGTGAATGTGTGTGTATGTATATGTGTATCGCCTAGTAAGGTAGCATACATATAGACATGTCGGTATGGTAATCTTCTGCCAAAAATTCTACTAAATGTGGTAAAGATTCAGACCTGTGTTTGTCAATAACCTCTGTTTTCGTATATTTCTTGTCACTTTTCTTCCTGCTGTAGAATATACATAAATAGATCATATCCAGAAAGATGTTTTCAAGTGTTTTCATGACTTTATATTATCGCTACACTCACTGTTTTAAATTACTTCATAAATTACAGTTTATCTATACTGCATAGCATTTTCCCCCTAATCTGGTCACCTAGACCTTAATAACTACTAAATTTTCCAACATTTTAATGGACATGTTTTAAGTTTTCTATTCTTCCCTGATGTTGTGCTACTAAGCTAGCATACATCAATCCACACACATTATGAATATTACTACTTAGTATAATAGCTATCTTTTTTTTTCATATAAAGCATAATGGATATAAAATTGTATATAGTATAAAAACTGAGAACTTTAATAAAATCAGATCTGATCCTGGATCTGTCCTTTCACACTTTATCAGAATCAGCAGTGTGTCTGTGAAACTGATCAATATCTGCATTTTGTTATGCTCTGCCCTTTTCCTGTGTGTGGGTGTGTGTGTTTGTGTTTCCATCTGTTTTATATTCTGTCCAGGTCCTGCTACGTTCACTTCCAGGGTCCTTTCACATCATCTGTTGGGGATGAGGACATCTGCATGTGCGCTGATGTCATCATCCCCAACGGTATAAAGGGCGCCACCAGAGGGAACACTGGCAGCTTAGTGCTCAGCTGTTGTGAGATTGATTTTGATTGTGATAGAGACTTCTGTATGGCCCTTTTCTTGCTTTTGATTTTTGATATTAGCTTTTCTCCTCTGGTTTTGGTTGACTGTTTCCTAAATAGTGTCACATTTGTAAAAGCAGTTCACTCATTGGTGCATTTATAACTTTTATTTGAATCTGCACTATAATAAGCGCCAGTAGCATCAATAAACCGTAATAAATGACTGATAAAAAGTGATTCAGTTTTTAAATGGGCAAAGCTTGAAGATTATTAGGTGGTGTGTGTGGAGTGTGGCGTAGGTGTAACAGTTTCACTGACAGGTGTATCACTTTCATTGACAGTGATGTTACGAGCACACAGCTTGGAGAACCGAGGCGTAGTAACTCTGAAACAAACAAACACACATCAATAAACACACATCAATACAATTTCTTTTCTTGTCTCATTTAGAAATTAACTGGATTTAATGTCACTTTTTTATATTAAATCACACAATAAAACAGTATTCTATGTGAGTATATGCGATACTCACACAAAGCCTTGCTGTGAACAGCGTGAGTCCGTCTTTTGAACCTCCAGGATTTTGTCAGAAGGAATTTTGCCATTGAAAAAGTTGAAACAGCACGAGGCGGGCTGATTAAGGCTCAAAGCTGACCAAGAGAGACAGACAAGCACTTTTAGTTAAATAAAAACTCACAAAAAATAAATGTGCATGGAACATTATTCAAAATTTCATCCTTAATTTCTTCAGTTAATGAAACACTTTTTGAAGTATTATTATTATTATTATTATTATTATTATTATTATTATTATTATTATTATTATTATTATTATCTTGTATGTATTGTGTATAATTCTATCTTTACAGAAAAGCCAAACTGTATGTTATATTTCACACATTCAGGAGCCCCTGAAATGATGTCTTTTTTTTTTATTATTATCACATGTGCACCTCCTGTTCAGCGGATACTATTGTGTGCTCACTAGATACTGTCTCATGCACATGTACTGTATGTAACCCTAAAACAATAACCATAGTATTATTTTATCTCTGATCTTTTTACAGTCTACCTCACTATACATGCCCTTTTCTTGTAAGCTCTTAAGCTACTGTCCTCGAGTTTTGTTGATTTGTTTACTGAGCCTGTTAATGTCATTGTGTATATCAGATACTGTGCATTTTACTGTGTATTCTATGTATATTTCTTTATCACTAATCACTTTACTAAGCTGCTTTTAAGGACTGTCATCAATGGAATTTCGTTGTACAAGCTACAATAACAATAAAGTATCTTATTGTCATGATTATGACTTATTTTATTGTCATGATATTGTAATGATTTTGGCGCTTGACTACATTTCCCATTAGCCACTGCACCCCATTCGAGAATGTCACATGACCACCTGCACCTGTGTCACATTTTTGTTAATGAGCACTAGTATTTAAGTTACATCTTGCACTACATACTTTGTCTAGCTCTTGTCTTGTGTTGCCATCGTATGGTTTACATTCCTTAGTCCTTGTATTTCTTTCTGCTCGAGTTCATAGTTCATGTTCTGTGTGACTGAGTGGTCGATTGTATTGCGCCAAAACAAGTTGTCACAATTCATAGGGGGTGAATGCAGATGTAGGATTGTCTTTATTGAATAAAATTACCAAGCCAACAAACAAATTAACCGGGGTCACAATGAGCAAAACAAAAGCTAGGGAAAAAAAAACAAGAACACAACAAGAGGCATAGAAAACAGTACGAGCTGACTACTCACAGTCAAGCAAACACACTCTCTTGTCTCTGATCTGTGATTGTGTGATTCAGTGTCTGTGCTTTAATAATCTCTCTCTCTCTCTCTCTCTCTCTCTCTCTCTCTGCTCAGATTGTTTGTTATAGTAGCTACTGTGCTTGGAGGAGTTGTAGATTCGTGCCATGCTGTAGATATAGAACCCTAACTTTGGTTCAAGGACCAACTGAGTGACCAGCAATGCTGCTGTACACACACTCATTGTACCGGATGTTAAATAGTGTTTGTGCAGCTATTTGGTGCAGACACAACAGCGTTCAGTTGTGCATGAGATAATATCTGGTGTGCACGCAATAGTATCTAATGTACATTCAAAAATGACCTGAAAAAATTACACCGTGTTCTTTCAGGGGCTGATTATTTTTCCACATGTAGGGCGTGTAGGTTTCATTTTCAGATTTTCTCACACGAATCATTTTTTCATGTGTGATCATAGATTACTCAGATAATAACACATGGAAAAAGCATTTGATCATGTGAAATGTGTGTGATCTTTCTGTAAGGGAAATGCTGATTCTAACTAATTCTGAGTCTTGTTTTATTAACTTTAACTGTAATCATTATTGCTTTACAGTATATACTCTGAGTAGTCACGCTATCAAGTCCAACTCCTATAAAGTCACTCTGTAGGTGAACAATCACTGGCTGTAGCTCATCTGTTGCTTTGTCACAAAATATTGGCACCCCAGGACACCTTCTATCAATGTAAAAAGACCACCATAGGAGCAGGAGCACCACTGAGCAGATATGATATGAGTGCTGGTTTATTCTCAGTACAGCATTGACACTGGCATGGTTTTGTGTGTGTGTGTGTGTGTGTGTGTGTGTGTGTGGCCACTTTATTAGGAGCTTAACATAATATTCACATCAAACATCAGAATTGGGGAAAAATGTGATCTCACTGACTTTGACCATGGCATGGTTGTTGGTACCAGATATGCTGATTTGAGTATTTTTCAAAAACTGTTGATCCCCTGGGATTTTCACACACAACTATCTCTAGAGTTTACAGAGGATGGTGCAAAAAATATAAAACATCCAGTTAGCTACAGCCCTGCAGGCTGGAAATGTCTTATTGATGAGCGAGGTCAGTGGAGGAGAATGGAATATATACTGCATATTCTATATACATAGAAGTTATAAAGATTATTTCATGACCTCTGCATTATTGAGCACGCATTAAAGAAATACCTACCAGCCAAAATTCTTAGTAAAGTATATGAAATGAACCTGAGACTACTGAAGAATTTTTAAAGGCAAAGGGTTTTCATGTCAAATATTGTTTTTTTTTTTTTTTTTTATGATGGTTTAGTCTGTCACTGTTTGCTGCCCTTTACAGAAGATTTTTTTTGTAGAAAAAAATTTCATTATTCTTAAGGCATCGTTGCTTTACAGTATTTTTTTCCATGTGCCTAAGACGTTTGCACAGTGCTGTATATTAGGGATGTAACCGAACTCAGAGTATATTATCCAGATTGAACAGATAATGCACGTTAAACAAATACGAATAGAGATTATGAATAGTATGCATGTTATTTAATTTTTATTTGAGACTAGATCCCATGGAAAGGAACAAAAGAATCATGTGAGCCTCAAACATGCTTGAGCATAAAGCTTGCGGGTTCATTAATGTGAAATTGCAGTGGTCCCTGGTCAGGGTCATGGGGGTTTAAATTAGGCTTTGCGTTTAGAGTGATGTTTATGTTGTATATTTATGTGTCCTGTGATGGACTAGAGTCTCACCAGGGTGAATTCTCCTGCCATCCACCTAGTGGTTCTGGATATGCTCCTGACACCCTGACTAGGATAAAGTGTTTACTGAAGATGATGATGATGAGGATGATGATGGTGATGATTTTGGTTATATGTTTAGATTTTAGGATAAAGTACCTACTAAATTTCTTCGAAAATATCACAGCAGGTACAAACAAAAATGATAATGTATGAGATAATGTACACTTTGGTGACAGTTGCACCATTTCTACCTCGAGTACATTTGGATAGAGCAGATAATGTGTTCTAAACAGATACAAAGAGGCCTATATTTTTATTATTTTTTCCTCAAAACTGGGCTGAAATTCAAAAAAGAAAGATGCTTTTATTTATAGAGCCACTGTTCCACAAAGCTCACTCAGACCGCACACTGTGCACACAGCAGCATATCTCTGCTAGGATCTCCAAAAAAAATAATAATTACAAAAAATATATTAACTTGTGCATTCTTTGTGCATGTAACATTCTCTATCATTATTCAATTGAAAATCTTCCTGAAAAATCATACAGGCATTATAAGGAAAAACAGCAGCTTTGTAATTGATTCTGACAGACTCTGATTCTGTATACAGATATGAAAATTTTGAGTACTGTACAGACATAGATACAGATAGTGGCATTGCATTACGCCCCTAAAATAATAACTTATATATGTATTTGATTGTACAAAAACATATGTAATAAACTCACGCATAGCGTCTGAGTAGAGTTCCATGATCAGGACGAAGCCCAGGACCAAATACACACGACTCATCTTCATGTTCTCAGCAGGTTTGTGAAGCTCTGATCTCTTCTATCTCTAACATCAGATTAGTTGGGGTCTGGTTTTATCGTCTCATTTTATTTACCTAAAGTCAGACCCCCAACCCCCCCAACCCCCCCTCCTAAACTCACCACATCCTCCACCTAGACTGAACGAACATCTGCTGAAGATCTATAATCATGATTTGTCTAAAAGTTAGTAACTGGCCCATCTATTATCATTTAAACATCAAACACTGCTATACAGAGTACAGTGCAAAAGTTTGCATACGCTTAACTTTGAAATGATGAAACTAACATTTAACACAAGTTACTTTTACAGATATTCGCTCACTATCACCAGTAACAAAAAAAAGGTGTGTGTTGAGAGCAATTTTTAGTTCAGAATGTGATATAAATCTGTAGTTTTGTTCCACTTACCTCTAATGACTTTAATGTTTGTTTTGCTTTTTCCAGCTTTGTGAAAAATTATTTTAAAAAATATTGTCTTTTGGTGTTGTTAGCACTGTTTTCCTCACTCTTTAAATGCCTGTTTTCCTCACCTTTAAATGCCTTAAATTTATTTATACAAACAAATGACCTACAGCATGTTAACAGGGAGTACTGCAGGTGGCCCATTAAAATATTTCCTGACAATTTCCACAACTATGGGAAGAAGTTTGCCCACTGCGGAGTTTGCTCAGCTGTCATCTCTGTAATTATGTCATTTTGCTCATGTTCTGAGTCCAGATGCAGTGAACAATAATATCCAAAGGGTAATTTGAAGGCAAAGTCAAGGTCACAGGCAGAGGCAAGTACACGGAATATAAACTTCCAAGATGAGACAAGAGTAGTTCAAAAGACAAGAGACCAAGAAACTAGGCAAGATCATTCAATGAAAAAGCAGTTAAGAGTGGAGAGTAAATGGAAGGAACAAATGATTAAAAGCCTTTAGATTTCAGCTGAGGTTGCCTTGATGGCATGGTGTAGACTTTTTGTGACTGATGTGATAGCCAGGGTTCATGGTAGCTCTGCAATACCAACTGGGTGGCTGTGGAGGTCTGGGTGAGAGCTGATATAGCAGATCTTAGAAAACCCAGAGAGACCGTCATATGAAGTTACATGGAGAGGATCCAAAGGGCTCAGGGATTTGTTCTTTTATACTTTCCTTCTATATCAAATCAGGCTTGCTAGGTTAATTAGCTAGCATGTTAATTCAATCATGTTTCTAGAAAAGATGCCCTTTACACATTATCCTGAACATTACCTATAGGCTATAGCAGCACTTAAATATATTTAACACAACAGGCAATCAATAACAAACATCGAAGTTATATCTTAAGTTTAATACTGAGCTTTCATACTGTACAACATCAAAAGATCTGGCTAGATAGTCTTTGCTAGTGTGACAGTATGAATGAGGTAAGTGGTGGTGATTGACACTTGTGACCACCAATTAGTGACGTGTGCTTCCTATTTTAGTGCGGGTTGGTTGCAGCCTGTGATGCGTCACGTCCGGATCTGCCCCTTTCTGTTCATTGACGATGGTTTCAGGTATGTGCTGTTAGCACGTAGCAGTTCGCTGACCCTTCCAATTACTGTTCATGTGGCATTAATGATTCGTTTGTTGCATCCTAGCTTGTCTTTTCATCTGTGCGTGTCTCCTTTGGTTGCTTCAAATAGTGGAGTTGATGACTGCCCTCCTTTCAGGTATGTTAAAGCTGTTTTGTAGCAAATGGATTTAGCTTTGCTCGGGGCTTGACAGTTTGGCGGTCGGATTGAGTAATGTCCAGTTCCCTGTACTTTAGTTTAGCAGCGCGTTATATGAAAGCTGTGTATCCTGGCCTGTGAACGGATCATAAAGCACATTTGTCCTCGTTGGTAAGTGTCTTGCATGTGGTTACGAGTGGGGTATTTTAGTGGGTGATCATGTAATTAGTAACACTGTTTTGTCATTCGTATTTGCCGCAGGATTCTCCCTTTCGTTCTGGGAGATTATTGTTGCCGCGCTGTCGTTTTTGCTACCGCGCTGCAAGAACGCTGTTACCTCGCAACTAATAAAAGGGGATTGCTGCTGCTGTCTGGTTTCTGTTTATTTTTATTTTTGGTTTATTTAATTTCTTTGTTTTATCTCGGGGCGGAGGATCGTCTATTTGATTATTGGAGCTGGCGTACAGACTACGCGGCCGCTCCTTACGAGTCCTGTTTTCCTCGTAGTTTGAATTGAGTTTGTTTTTCTTCCTTTTTTTTTGAATATTTGTATATTGTAATTTCATTTCTGTTAGAAGATTTATCTATTTTGTTTTTGATTGTCTTTCAGGAGCTGGGGTTCCACGGGTGGTGGTGGCTGCGTCAACGTTTGCCGTGGGACACTTTTGCAGTGTTTGGGTGTGTGATCTGAGTGCACGGTGGGGTGTGTGGAAGTGTGTTTGGATAAATAGGGCTGGTGATCACTCCTGTGGGTAACCTCAGCCCTGTAGGTTGGTCTGTCTTTGTTTATTGGACTGTTATTTGAGAGTGAGCTGCTAGGAGTGGCCCCTTATCATTGTGATTATTTTAAGCAATTTTTCTATCTTGTTGAATTCATTGTGAATAAATTTTGTATTTTTATATGATCCCTACGTTTCCTGCCTACCTTTTTTTTAAAAGAGAAGCAAACCTGTGTGACCTAATAATAATCTTTAGGGTTTATCTCTATTTCCTGGGTGAAAATCCCCCAGGTGGCGTAGTCGAATCTTCTATAAGTAGATGAACTTGGGCTTGTGTTAAAACCTGTACTGCACTCGCTCCGCCACACTAGCTAACAGTTTAACTGTACATGGGTCCAAGAAGTGAATGGGATTTACAGCATTTGGCAGATGCCCTTATCCAGAGCAACTTACATTCATCTCATTTATACAACTGAGCAATTGAGGAGTAAGTACCTTGCTCAAGGGCCCAGCAGTAGCAGCTTGGCAGTGCCAGGATTTCAACTCACAACCTTCTAATCAGAAATCCAACATCTTAACCACTAAGCGAACACAAAATCTCCCTACCACACTGAGAAGCATCTGATATGTGTAGTATCTATCTTGCAACCTGGCAAAATATATATAATTTTTTTCTATAGTTGTTATCCTTATTGGCTAGATAGCTTGATATTTTGGAATCTAATGCTAGCAAAGAATATTGTTTAGGAAAAAAATCAATCTGAGCTGCCTCATGTTTTTCCCCTCCAAAACTAGCTCTGTCACAGAAAACATTTATTTATTTATTTATTAATTAACTGAAATCTAAGTCTAAAGGCTAAGCCTAGCACAGGTCATCATGCACACATATGGGCAATTTAAAGTACCAAATCCACCTTACCAGCTTGCTTTTGGAAGGTAGGAGGAAACTGGAGAACCCTGAGGAAACCCATGGGAGCATGGCAAGAACACGTGAAACTCCACACGGACATTAACCTGAACTCAGGATCAAACCAGGAACCCTGGAGCAGTGAGGTGGCACCATACCTTCCTTGCATATTGTTTTGGTTATACAGTATATTTATTTGGGGAGGTTGAAAACCAGTCATTTCATCAGATTAAGATATCAGGTTTTGGGGGGGTTCCGCTAAATGCATGGGATGACGGGACTTACTCAGAAAAACCTTACCCATATCATGGATTACACAAATTTTTTTAATCTGTTAATGTGGAGCATCCACAGTACAAGTCCCTGCACAATAACGTATTAGAACGAGCGCATTAATATAAACCTGTGATTTGCAGCTGCACTACTGTCAGAGCTGCTGTTCTAGAAAATTAATCAACACCTTCTGACCAATCAGAATCCAGTATAATGTTCGTTAACAGAAACATTAAATGTAGTGTTTGAAATTTCATAGCGGATGAATGTGTGTGTGTGTGTGAAAGAGAGAGAATTTTTATTCTTTTCATTCTTTATTCTATTTTTATCTTTTTATGGTCTGGTTCATTCATCTTCTGAGGCTGGTCAGATTTGAACAGAACAGGATGGCTGTTGGAAATTTGAAACAAACTAATGAAACATCAACAAAACCATTCATTTTATGTGTTCTGATGCATAGTCTGGACAAAGTTCTTAAGTTTTAGGCCAGTCAGATGAGAGGAACTATCATTATGATAAAGGAAAATAGCAAATTGGCCAAATTTGACTGGAATATAACATATATTAGTGGCCGTCACAGTCACAGAGCACATTTGGGATGTGGTACAACGAACCTCAATTACAGAAACTTAAAGGAATGTTTCCATCACTTTGTGATAAATAGTATGTGATGTGTCATTATTTAATAAATGAAAAAAATACTTTGGTATAGGAGGAATAAAACACTACTATATCATGCTGTTATAATAATATAATCAACTTCAGGGTGCTAACAGTTTACTATATGTTTAAATTTTATTAAATCATGTGATTTAGCCCCCAATGGGCTTCACAATGAGAAAAAAACATATATGTCAAAAAAGTCTGAAATAAATCAGATCAGAGTCTTATAACAGATGATTCAGGAGTGAAATTGGTTTTAAAAAAAAAATCATTATTTTCAATTGCATAATAAAACAGTAATACGTGTTCTTTTAATGTCTGAAGGCAGATACTCACATGAAGCCGTGCTTTGCACAGTGTGAATTTATCTTTTCCACCTTCAGGATCTTTTGAGGAGAAATTTCGTCTTCAAAAAAGTTATAACAGCACAGGACGAAATTAAAGCTCAGCGCTGAGTGAGAGAGAGACAGGGACACTCTTTCAAATTACATTATAATCAGTGCATAAATGTAAATGAGCACTACAGCTTCATTTAAAAGCAAACGTCATTAGAAACTGCCAGAATTAATAAACACATCACACATTTTGTATATCTTCTGCAATGCACTCAAATGTCTTATTGTTTGGATGTATGGGATGTGATCATTGTTATTGTATGTATGGGATGTGGTTTTATTTTTCACATGTACGTCAAATATAGTCACTGCTGTACTAAAATATATAAACTGAGTAATATTTTATGAAGTATAGCTACTACATAAGTCACATTGTAGTTGTAAAATTATTGACTTCAGCTCATCTGTGAGTTTTTCACCCCAAAATTATATCGACTCAGTGGTAGCTGTTTCCATTGACGAACAAATAAGAGTAACAAAAAATGCTACATTTGGTAATTTTACAAAATGAACTAAATGGGTGATAACATAACCAATGTATGTAGATATGTATATATGAAAGGTATACCTAATGTATAATAATAATAATAATAAATAATAATATATTACTTAAACTATATGTACAACTGAAGTTGTACAGCTACAGCTATTAATTTTAATACTACCATTACAGAGAGAAATACATCAAATACAGATGTGAAATTTACACTTGCTGTTTTTAGATGCTTCACATCTATGTTATGTTTTATCCATTTTTCATGTGTAGAACTGTATAAAGTATTGGCACCCCTAACCCCATCCATTAATTGACCGCACAGCTGTGATGAGAATGCTGAATCTTCCACACCCAAAAAAATATATCAACTCAGTGGTGGCGTTTCCCTTTGATAAACAGGATAAAGGGTGCCGATACTTTGTGCAGTGCAACAAATGAGGTTCAGTAAGTCAATGACCTATATGGACAATAAGATACCCTATTAATGTCTATATGTATACACATGAAAGGCAATACCTAATAAAGGGTGTGTCCTATATATTATATATTTAGTTATACTACATATAAAACTAATGTTGTACAGCTCCATTAAAAAGTGTGTGATAAACTCACGCATAGCGTCTGAGTAGAGCGCCATGATCATGACGAAGCCCAGGACCAGAAACACACGACTCATCTTCATGTTCTCAGCAGGTGTGTGAAGCTGTGCTCTCTTCTCTCTCTAACATCAGATTTGCTTATTCAGGCTCATTTCAAACATCGTTTTTTTTTTTGTTTGTTTTTTTTATCTTATTTTCCCCCACCCTCTTTAAACACACCCCTCAAATCACCACTTCCTCTACTCAGGCTATAAAACTGCTTTAGACATATACTCAAGATATGCCACTCTATGTAAATTTATAATGTTTAAAAATCATTACTTTTCTCCAACATTTGCTAGTTTTACGACATTGTTCATGTATCTGTTAGATTTCATTTCTGAATTTTAATGTTCATCAATCATGTAATTCACTCAGTGGTGTGTTTATGATGATAAAGGTTATGTGATGAGTAAATAGTGTGCATTTGAGTGTGTGCGTGTGTATGTACGTATTGCATGTCAGCTGAATTTGCTGCTTCATTCGGGACTTCGTGACCACACTGGGTGGAAATTATAGTAAAAATATAGTGTAGTAATGCCATTACAGGCCTTTTTTTCAATAAAAGGAATGTACACACAACAATTCAATAAAAGGAATGTACACACAATAATCCGTAAAGACAAAGAGAAATTCGGTTTTTAGAAATTTTTTGCAAATTTATTAAAAATATGCCTGTGTGTATAAGGTCTGCCAGTGCATGTCAGACCAAAAACCAAGTCATGGACTTCACGCCTCCATGGACTTCTGACAAAGCAGCCATTTGTAAGTAAAAGGAATATGGCAGGCACTTAAAAGACTCATAAGGAAGAAAAAAAAGATTCTCTGGTTGAATGAGATTTCGCAAAAAAACACGTAATGCCCGTCAACCGCTAACACCAAACATATGGTGAAGCATGGTGGTGGCAGCATCATGCCTTGGGGGCAATTTCCAGCAGCAGGGACAAAGAGACTTTTCAGAATTTAAATGCAGCCAAATACAGAGAGATTCTTGAAGAAAACCTGCTCCTGAGTGCACACAACTTCAGACTGGAGAGAAGGTCCACCTTTCAGCTTGACAATGACCCAAAGCATACAGCCAAGACAACACTGGAGTGGCTTTCACACAAATCTCTGAATGTCCTTAAGTGGCCCAATTAATTTTGTGGTGTGTCTAAAAGTTTTTTTTTAATCCACTGCATTAAGCTTCTGTACCATCAATAAGCATCACAATAAATGGTCGATAAAATGTGATATGTGAAAAGTTGCTGGTTCATGATGACTTCATGGCTTTAATTAGAAATGAAACTCCATGGACTCTGTCAGTACGTATGTATTTTATGAACAGAAACCATAAACATAAACTTCCAGTATCACAGGGATCACCATTGAACAATGGAGGCAGAGAATAGGCCGATATTCCCATCCAGTGGCCACAATTATTCTTCATAGTGGTATGCTTGCTGGTGGACTGCGGCTAGCGGCTGCGGCTAGCTGTTTGCCTTCTCTTAATCTTAGCGGGCGATGTGGAAAAGAATCCCAGCCCCGCGAGAGGCAAGCGTGGCATTCCAGACACGATGCTTAGGCCGGAGAGAACAACGCGGCAAACAACACTGTTTGGAAATTATGGACTTAAGAACTTGTTGAAAAGTGTGTGGAGACAGTTGAGAGACTTGAGCATGAAAACGCTGAACTTCGGGAAACGCGTGAGCGCATGGAAAATCAGAATAGACGGGATAATCTTGACTTTTATGGCATCCCGGAGTCGGATCGAGAAACATGGGAAGAGAGTGAGAAAAAGGTACGGGACCATGTTACTGAATATCTTGATCTGGGCGGAGCCAAAAGCGATGTGGACCTCCCGATTGAACGTGCTTACCGTGTTGGAAAGAGATCACCTGGAAGAGCGAGGCCGATGGTGGTCCGTTTCACCAGGTGGAAGGACAAGGAAGAGATTCTACAGAAAGTACGACAGAAAGCACGGGAATGGCGTGAACTAAGTAACACTGAAGATGATGGAATAAATGGCCAAATTAGGGTGTCGGAGGACTTTAGTGCTCGGGTGCGTGAGATACGGAGAAAGCTGGTTAACTACATGCAAACTCTACATCAAAATCAACCAAATATACGGCTGTCACTTTGTTTTGATAAATTGTTTGTGGACGGTAGAGTTTTTACTTATGACACCGAGTCTGAGTCTGTGGTTGAAATTGGATTGAACAATGAAGGAATATCTGACGCTCGTGTAAGGTAGGACGATGGCCTCGGCCCAAATGAACTCACTGTAATCACATGAAATGTTCAAGGGTTAAAGACTAAAGTCAACAATAGTGAGTTATTGGACACCTTGCGGGGAAACTTTATTATATGTTTGAGTGAAGTTTGGTCACAAGATGAGACTGAGTTTTGTCATTTATTGTCTGATTATACATGTTTTTGTCTCATGCATAAGTGTGTGTCAAATTTTGGTCGTAATATTGGAGGTATCTGCGTGTATGTACATGATTCTATTGTGAAATATTTTTCTCGGATTTGTGAACAAGCAACTGACTGCATATTTTTATATTCTGACAAAAAGAGTGGACTATTTGGTGATAATATTGTTCTTACTTTTACTTATATCTTCCCTGAGGGATCTAGTTCATATAGAGATAGAGAAGAGAAAAATGTATTAAGGTAAAAGGAAAAATGTAAAAAGGTATTAGTTCTTTGAAAATGAAATTCTAAATGTGTTAGATCAAGTTGGAGAAGATGTAAAGTTAATCATTGCAGGGGACTTTAATGCTAGAACTGGTAATGAATGTGATTACATTGAGTGTGATGATTCTGAATATACAGCATGTGGTAGTTATTATACTAATGATCATTTTGAAGGGTATAGAAAATCAAAAGATAAGGTTGTTAATACATTTAGTCGCTGTCTTTTAGATATGTGTCGTAATTTAAATATTCATTTTGTAAATGGAAGGATTGGGAAAGATATCGATGGAGAGTTCACATTTATGTCAGCAGCTGGATGTAGTGTGATTGATTATTTCATTATATCCAGTGAACTCTTTACACATGTTAAAGATTTTGAGATTTTATATGTAGATATTTCTGATCACTTCCCATTATTATACACCAGGTTAAGTAGTGTTGAATCAAGGACAAAAATGAGGAAAAATCAGTGATGTAAGACCCTGGACAAGATTTAAATTGGGAACTAATGGTGAGAGGCAGTTTTTGCAAAGATTATCTTATTTACCGAATGGAAACTTTTTAGGTGGCTTTTCTACTGCAGTGGAAGAAGATACTAAAATAGCAGGTAAGATTTTGACAGACTGTTTACATGAAGCAGGTAGATTTCTAATTAAAAAGTCTATATTTAAAGGTAAACAACCACAGTGGTGGGATGAAGATTGTTCATTTCAGAAATCTGTAAAATATAGTGTTTTAAATCAATTCAGAAGGACAGGTAATGTGGGGACTATGAACAATTATATTCTTGAGAAACGAAAATTTAAAAAAGTATGTAATAGAAAGAAAAAAACTGTATAATTTAAATATTTTAGCTAAAATACTACAGGAAAACATGAAAACACAGCAGCTGTGGAAGAAAATGAAAAGTTATGGAAGGTCTAATAATATACAGTCTAATAATATCGCACATGATAAGTGGCTAGCATATTTTATAAAGTTATTATCTGATTCAAAATTTAATATAGATGCTGATTTTGAAAACTTTGTCACAGATTGTGTGAATAATCATGAAGTTGCATTTTTTAATGAAGATGAAATTTTAGATAGTAGTATTACTTATAATGAGATTTTTAAAGCTATTATGTCAATGAGTAATGGAAAAGCCCCTGGACCAGATGGCATTATTATTGAGATTCTGAAAGCAGCATCACATATGTTATGTTCTATAATGCTGTCTTTATATAACAAAATATTAGACACAGGGGACTTTCCAGAGATTTGGTGTGAGGCTGTGATTTGTCTGCTATACAAGAATGGTGATAAAAATGATGTAGGAAATTATAGGGGGATCTCATTGCTTAATGTGCTTGGTAAAATTTTTACAAAGGTCTTGAGCAGGAGATTAGTATCTTATGTAGAAGTAAATAATATGTTTTATGAAGAACAAGTAGGGTATAGGTCAGGTTATTCTACAATAGATAATATTTTTATTTTACAGTCAGTGGTTCAGAAATATATTACAAAGCGAAAAGGAAAGATGTATTGTATATTTATGAATTTCTCTAATGCTTTTGACAGTGTTCAGCATAATCTTTTGTATTTCACTCTTATTAAGAATGGCATTGGTGGAAAGGTTCTTATTGTATTGAGATCTATGTATTCTTAACTTAGATCATGTGTGAAAGGAACTGATGGTCTAACAGAGTATTTTGGTTGCACCATTGGTGTAAGACAGGGCTGCATGGTGAGTCCACTTTTGTTTATTCTTTTCTTAAATGAATATATAACAATGTTGAAGAAAAACTGTAAAGGTATTCAGATTGAAAGTATCACAGAAGTACAGACCTTGCTATATGCTGATGATATGGCTAATATAGCAGATACAATTGGAGGGTTACAGAAACAGATTGAACAGCTGGAAAAATTTTGTAATCTTTATGGTATGAGAGTGAATTTGAGTAAAATGAAAATTATGGTGTTTAGAAGAGGAGGCTCTCTAAATAAGGATGAAAAATGGTATTTTGCTGGTGAACAGATTGAAGTGGTTAATTGTTACAAATATCTAGGTATGTGGTTTACACCAAAGTTGTCATGGTGAAAAACCCGACAACTTTCAGCAAGCCAAGGCAAGAAAGCAATGCTTTCCTTGCTAAGGTTTGTTCGTAAACATAAAATTAGCTGCAATCAGTCTTTGTATTTGTTTGATCGCATGGTTGCACCTATACTTTATTATGGATCTGAGATTATGGGGTTTTGAACCAGCGGAGTGTATCGAAAATTTTCAGGTGTCTTTTTGTAAAAAACTCTTGTGTATCAGTACAAGTGTGAGCACTGTAGCTGTCTTGTGTGATGTGGGTAGATTTGTATTGTCTACTTCTTATATGAAAAGATGTATCATGTATTGGATAAAATTAGTGTCTATGTCTAATCGTTATCCAAGAAAATTTTATAATATGCTTTTTCAATTAGATGAAGTAACAAGTAAAAACATGGGTTACTTGTATTAGAGTTCTGCTGTATTTTTATGGTTTTTCTAGTGAATAGAATAGAATAGATTTTTATTGTCATTGTTTTGAACAACGAAAGACTGTTTAGCAGCTCACAAGGTTTTGGCATAATAGACAAATACAAATAAAACAAATATATACAATGGTTAGTGCAAAATATTGTACTTAGTGCCTGGGAGGCTCAAAGTATAGGTGATATAAGAACATTTACAGCTATTCTTAACCAACGATTGAAAGAAAAAGCACATGAGGCGTGGTATACATCAGTTTTGGAAAATAATAAGTTAAATATATATTCACAATGCAAGTCTTCGTTGATACAAGAGAGCTACATTGCGTGCGTGTATAACATGCAACTGGTACGATCATTGTTCCTTTTTAGATGTTCAAGTCATCATCTTGCAGATGGAGTAATACACCAATGGCAGAAAGAATCTGTAGTTATTGTAAGTTAACATCAAATATTTCTGTGATAGAAGATGAGAGACATTTTTTGTATGATTGCTCTTTGTATGAGGATTTGTATAAGAAATACTTAGGTGATCTTGTTCTTGTTGGTGATGTTTGTATTGATGTGTGAAGTATCTGTGATTCGGGGTATGCATGGAGATTGGCATTGTATATATATCATGGAATGAAGAAAAGACTATCTGCCATTTCATTATGATTTTGTGGAGCAATGGGCTGAGAGGCCATGTATTCCTGGAATAAATTTTAAATTTGAAACTGAAACTGAAACATAAACTATTGAGATATTGGGCTAATTGGTTAAACATGTTGTCAAGTGAACGCCGGAATCGGAGTCGAACTCATTTCCCTCAATCCACCTCCGGTTACAAACATGGACACCTTGGACTACAGCACCCACACACCACATTCAATGTCACATTCACAGTCACCTGATTACTGATTGCACACACCTGGACTCAAACTCCTCCACACATTATATACAGTGTTACGTTCTGGGGTATGTTCGCATGTTTTTGTGTTTTGTTCTCTCCCCTTTTCTCTTGCTCTCTCTCTCTCTCTGCAGCACTGCCTCATTGGATAACGTTCCTGTCCGTCTCGATTATCCCCACTGATGTCATTGGTCGTGACAACCAATCAACCTCTGACCCCGCCTATTTAAAACCTGCAGCCATTCATTCATGAGGAGTTGTTCTGGCTGTTAAAACAAAACCCAGTTCTACCTGTTTTCTTTATTCTAGTTACGCTGCCTTACTGTGTTTTTTTGTTCTTGTATGTCATTTGGTCTGTGTTACCCATGCTTTGTTCTAGTCACATGTTTTGTGTAGTTAAACTTAGTGTTCGTTACCCTGGTATGTGACTTTGTTAATTTGGGGAAAAGTGGACAGACAAGTAAGTCACGTGACATACATTGTACAGCACGTAGGAATTCTGTTTTCTGTATTAGACACATTAGGTTAGGAGTGAGCACCACCCTCTGGACGTTTTGGTTTGGATAGATAGAGTAGGTTAGTTACCGTGTCCTGGACACTGAAGACTTATTTTGCTATCTTTTGTTATAGTTAGGTTAGAGGGTTTGGAACTAGTTAGACTTGTTTTTGTTTTGCTCATTTCTTTGCTTTGGGGCCGCTCGCATCCCTTTTCCCCTTTTGTGTCTTGTTACTTGTTATTGTAAATAAATTGTAAATACTATCACTATCACTTGGCACCACACACTCTTCCACTTGTATGTAGATAAACAAATCACCTGGTTGATTCGCACTACTTGTTTATGGTCCCTGACTACACACAGACAACTGATATTTTTTAATAATCAAATAACTGTTATTCCTCACATACCCCTAGACTAAATGGGGTTGTAACATACAGAAAGCACTCTCACAACATCAGAACTTTGCAAAGTATTCATTCAGCTCTGTGTTTTCACCTGACTTACCAAGCCTGTATTCTGTGTTTGCTCTCTCTGGTCTCGACCCTAGTTTGCTTCCTAGTGATTTCATTATTGCCTTGCTCTTGAAGACTCTGTTTGCACATCACCTGACCCTTTGCCTATTTTGTCATTTTAATATTTGCCTGACGATTTGGATTTCTTTTCTATTGCCAACTCTTTTTAATAAAAGCATTCTCTGCAAATGTCGCCGTCTCTGCTGCCTGACACATGTACAGCAGTATCTTGGCTTTTTTTTTTTTTAACTTTCCACCAACAGAAAACCTTTTTATTAAAATTGTCATTAAATTCCAGCTGACATTATTTACCAACATGTTTTTTGAGATATTGAGGTTTGGATTAAACCCATTCTAATGGCTAAGAATCCCACTCTCTCACTGCTGCAGCCCGGGTTCGATTCCCGAGCAGGGAACCAACCCAGCCACTGGGAGTGTACTCTGAGTGCCTTTCCCAAGCCTGGATAAAAAATGGGAGGGTTGTGTCAGGAAGGGCATTTGGCCTAACAGGAGCAGCCAAAAGAACAACAAAAAATATAATGGTGGATTTCTGATTTCCACAACTATGAGAACAACAAAATTCCCCTGGCTATGCTTCACGGATCATTAAAAAAGGTTCTTTAAAATTGCCTCCTCCTAAAAGCATTCTGTTTCCTGTTTTATTCCTGTTTGAGATCCTTTTTAATGGAGAAACACTTTGTTGTAGGGTTCTACATAGAACTTCCCTCAGAGATTCAGCCAAAGAACACTGCCAGAGTGACTGAGTTGGGCCCAAATGCAGGACACGGACAGGAGTACTGGTTTGAAATGAATTTAAGCAGTTCTCAATAGCAGGGAGTGGAAAGACAATGAGCTCAGAAATTTAAAAAAAAAACAACAGTGAGTTTACACTCATTGGTAGCAAGCACAGAGTCCATACAAGGGTAAATTCCAAATGAAGGGGCAGCTCACCAGCTGGTTAAAGTCCACAAGGCAAAATCCGAAACAAACTAATCCAAAGGGCAGGCTGAAATTGAGGTCGAGAACAGTCTGAATGGTCCAGCAAACAACAAACAACAGCAGAACAAAGCAGACTTACACCAAAAAATGGGCAACAGGCAGGGTCAAACTGGGAGAACTGATGAAAAAACAGGTGGGATAGCAACTCTAATACGCAAAGTAAACAGAGAAGACCATCTGGTGATGAGCACATGTTCTTGGAGTCCTTTTATAGTGCTGGGACACAAAATGGCCACCCCAGGAAGAACTCCTCCCAAAATGGCCACCGACCCGGAAATGCAATCATGACAGTACCCCCCTCAAAGGGGTGTCTAGTGACATCCCCCCAGGCTGCTCCGGGTGGTCCCTGTGGAACTGAGCAATGAGTCTGGGTCCAGGATGTGCCGAGCAGGCTTGGACGGGCTTGAGCTTGGACACGTGGAAGGTCGGGTGGATCCGCAGGGCTCTGGGCTCCATGCTTCAGATGTACAGCCACAGGGTTGAGCACCTTGGATATAAGGAAGGGTCCCACGAAGCAGGGGGCCAGCTTCCGGCAGGCCATCTTGACGGGCAGGTCTTTGGTGGCCAGCCACACTCTCTGGCCAATGCAGTAGGGTGGAGCACTGCGCCAATTGCGGTTAGCCCACCTGGCGTAACTCCTGGAGCTTCCTAGCAGGGCGAGGCGAGCTCTCCTCCAGGTGCGGCGACACCGCTTCACGAAGGCCAGGGCTGACAGAACGGAGGCCTCTATCTCCTGAGTAGTGAACAGAGGAGGCTGGAACCCGTAGGCTGCTTGGAAGGGTGAGAGACCCGGGGTGGCTGATGACAGGGAGTTGTGTGCATACTCAACCCAGACCAGGTTTGAGGGCCAAGATGCAGGTTCCTGGGAGCACAGGATGCGTAGACCAGTCTCGAGCTCCTGGTTCAAACGTTCTGTCTGGCCATTGGTCTGAGAATGGAAGCCGGATGATAGGCTAACTGAGATCCCAAGAACCCGGCAGAACTCTTTCCAGAAGAGTGAGGTGAACTCGGGTCCTCGATCAGACACGCTGTCACGCGGTAGGCCGTGGAGATGGAAGACATGCTGAACCAAGAGCTGGGCTGAGGGCAGCTTCGAGAACCTGTCCACCATGGTGAGTATGGTGTACTTGAGGTAAGCCCGTGACAAAGTCCAAAACCAGGCAAGACCAGGGGCTGTTGGGTGCAGGCAGAAGTCGGAGAAACCCAGCCAGTGGGGTGTTGGAGGACTTCTGCTGGGCACAGATGGGACAGGCGGTGAAGAACTCCCGAACGTCCCTCCTCAGTGTGGGCCACCAGAAGCATTGCTGAGTTGCTTGAGTATGGGTAGTGCCAGGATGGCAGAACAACCTGGAGGCATGGCACCATTGCAGGACTTGAGAACACATGTGACTGGGGACAAAAGGCTTAATCTCAGGGCAGCCTTCCGAGACGGACTGGTTGGCAGTGGCCTGCTGCACCATCCTTTCAATATCCAGCCGGAGAGCTAGTACCAGGATGGAGGACAGGAGGATTCGTTCCTCTACGGGTTCTTCTCCTGGGGGCGTGAACTGGCATGAAAGGGCATCGGGCTTGCCATTCTTCGAGCCTGAGCGATACGATAGTGAAAAGTTTAAGCGCCCGAAGAAGAGTGCCCAACGGGCCTGTCTGGGGTTCAGTCTCTTTGCTGACCGGAGGTATTCGAGATTCTTATGGTCTTTCCAGATGATGAACGGCTGCTCAGCACCCTCCAATCAATGCCGCCATTCCTCAAGGGCCAGCTTGACCACGAGGAGCTCCCATTCACCCACTGCATAATTCCCTCGGCCAGGGAGAGACCTCCAAAATGAGCTAAAGAGACGGGAAGGTCAGGACAGGACAGGAGCCGAAGTGAAGAGGTCCTTTAACTACTGAAAGGCCTGCTCTGCCTCTGGTGACCAGGATGAACATGCGTAGAGAGGAGGTGAGCTGATGAAGGGGTGTGGCAACAGAACTGTACCCCCTGATGAACCTCCGGTAGAAGTTGGCAATGCTCAGGAAGCTTTGCATTTGCTTGCGGAATTCAGGACATGGCCAGTCCTTCTCCGCCTGGAGGCAGGCAGGATCCATCTGTATGCTACTGGCTGATAGTATGAATCCCAGGAAGGAGATAGTGGTAACGTGGAACTCACACTTTTCGGCTTTGACATACAGATGGTTCTGCAGGAGCATTTGAAGGACAGCCCGGATGTGATTCTTGGGACCAGTGAGATGATAAAGCCGATCACACGGCGGCATGGTTCCCGGGAGGAGGTCAATCGCATAGTCGTAGGGTCAGTGTGGGGGCAACGAAGACGCCTTGGCCTTGCTGATAAGGCTGTGATAAGCTGGCAGAACAGAACTGAGGTCCGGTGCTGGGTCCTCCTTGGCAGGAGTTCGGGCCAGAAACGAGGAATCAAGGCAACTAGAGAGGGATCTGTAGAAGGTGTCGTAGAGCGCCGCCGGGTTCCACTCGCTGTCTGCTGCCACCGTTCTGAATTCCACTGCATACGCCGTGGTGCCATATCCCCCTGTGCCATCTCAAACAAAGACAGTGAGGCTTCGTGCTTGGAAGTGGTTGCATCGAACATCTTATAAAGTTCCCAGGTGAAGGCGTCATATGAGGAACAGATGGCCAACTGCCGCTCCCACTCTGCCGTTTCCCATAGCCTGGTTTTACCAGTGAGTAGCGATATGATGGTGGGGAAGGATGACGGCTGTAATTAGAAAATCACCAAGCACTGCATAAGGAAAAAGGGGCAGAGACCTGGTTCTCCAGCGAAACAGTTGTGGCAGGTGAGGTTCGCAGGTGAGGCAGTGAATTTCCCTACTGTGGGATCAATAAAGTTTATCTTATCATAGGTTCGCGGGATTGCTGCTGTGATGGCATGGAAGATGAGGACTGCGGGTTGAGCTGGCTAACGTGCTGCACCAGGTCTTGGGTAGCAGTGGTGTTAGACAGCGAGTACAGCAGGTCCTGTAAATTCTATGTGCCTGCTGGGTCCATGTCTGGGCAGATGTTACAGTCAGAGTGACTGAGTTGGACCCACATGCAGGACACAGACAGGAATACTGGTTTGAAAGTCTTTAATGAATTTAAGCAGTTCTCCTAAAGCAGGGAGTGGAAAGATAACGAGCTCAGAAACAAAAAAACAGTTCACACTCACTGGTAGCAAGCAAGAATCCATACAAGGGTAAATTCCAAAGGAAAGCGCAGCTCACCGGCTGGTTAAAGTCTATAAGGCTACAATCCGAAACAAACTATTCCAAAGTTTTTTTTTTTTTTAGCAGGATAATGATCGAAAGCATACCAGTCACCTATTAAAGGAACACTTCCAAGAACCCTGACCTAAACCTTATGGAGCATCTACTGGATGCAGTGGAGAAGAAATGAGCAGATTGTCAATGCTCTAGTGTGGATGAACTGAAAGTTCCCCTTCAGGAACTCGAGCTGCGTCACGAAACGCTATGGGAACGCCCCCGCATGACCGCGCTCTGAATCACGTGTCTAATCCGTCCAATGGATGGGCGAGACGTCACGGGCGGGGTGACGTAGCAACCCGGAAGCATAAAAGCCCGAGCGGCGAGCCCCACGTTAGATTCCTGTTTTCAGCAAGCGCTCTGTGTTTATTGTCTGTCTATTTTCTGTCTGGTTGGTGTTTTATCATTGGCATGCCGAAAGCCAAGGATAAGACGAAGGGCGAGAGCGGGCAGCGCTTCAGGCTGTGTGTTCCTCCCTGTCCACGATTTATTACAGGTGGGGATACACACAGTCTGTGCGTTTCCTGTTTGGGAGCGGAGCACGCTCAGTCGGCTCTCGAGGGAGCCGGCTGCGCACATTGCGAGCGTTAACCGCTGCGCACTCTCCGCTCCCGCTGGGCTCTCTTTGAGGAGGGAGCCCTCACTAGCGTGCCTCGCGGTGCCGGCCCCGCTTCTGCCAAGGCAGAGCGGCGGTTGCGCTCGTGGGGCTCGCAGATGGACCTGGTGGAGGGAATGGAGACGGGCCCGTCCCTTTCTCCTTCCTCACCCTCCAGGTCCTCTGTCCCCTCCCTGGGCTCGGAAGCACGCTCTGCGGTTTCTTCCCCCCGGGGAGCGGACTCGGCGCTCCACCTATCGTCCTCCTCCGAGGTCGATGTGGAGAGCGTCGACCCTGAGCCGCAGTCTCCTCAATATGGGGAGCTGCTCGAGGTGGTTGCGCGGGCAGTCGCTAAGCTTAGCATTGACTGGCCCGCTGAGTCACGGCCTGAGCCTCAGGGCTCTAGACTGGAGGAGCGTTTTTTGCGCAGTAGGCCGCCACCTCCGCCCCGGAGCCTGCCCTTTTTTCCGGACCTCCACACTGAGGTGTCGAGGTCCTGGAATAGGCCATTTTCAGCCCGGTTGTTCAGCCCCACTTCTTCCCATTACGCTAATGTGGCGGGGCTGGACTACTCCGGCTACAGGGCGATGCCCAGGGTTGAACAGACGCTAGCCAGCTATCTGTCCCCTGCTGCTGCATCGTCCCTGAAGGCTCCGGCGTTGCCTACCAAGCCGCTGCGGACCACCTCAGCGCTGGTAGGCAAGGCGTACACGGCAGCAGGTCAGGCCGGTGCATGTCTGCACACCATGGCGGTGTTACAGGCGTACCAGGCTGACATGCTTAAAGAGCTGGATGAGCAGGGGGAGAGTACGTCTGAGCAGGTAGCTGAGCTCAGGCGGGCCACTGATCTGTCCCTCTGCGCCACCAAGGAGACCGCCCGTGCTATCGGTCGGTCTATGGCAGTCCTGGTGGCAGCGGAGAGGCATCTCTGGCTGACCCTGTCCGATATGAAAGAGAAGGACAGGGTCATGCTCATGGACGCCCCCCTTACTCCCTCGGGCCTGTTTGGCGACGTGGTAGACTCCGTCGTCGAGAGATACCAGCAGGCCCGTGCTCAGGCGGCGGCGTTCCAGCGGTTCCTCCCCCGTCGCTCTCTAGCTCGTGGGGCTGCCGGGCGGGGGCAGCCCCCTCCGTGTACGGCCCCCTCCTACAGGGAGGCCCAAAAGCAGAGCGTCGCCTCCCGTGCTCCCCCGAAGCGGGAGCAGGAGTCGCGACGACGCTCTGGGCCCGGCCCTTCGGGCACTAAGGCGGATCTGAGGACCGTCCTCATGTCCAGAAGGGCCGCGGCTAAGAAGCCCTGATGGTTTTGGCCCAGGGCTTCCGAGGGCGGGCCCCTCTGGGGCAACACGGCGTACACCTCATCTTATGGTGCCCGGGTCCCCCCAGTACCCTCAGGAGGTCGATCTGCCAACCCTGCCACCTATGGTGCTTCAGGGCGCAGCGGTCTCTGGCGAGCGCCTCTCCCAGTTCTCGCCCGGCAACGTAGCGGGTCTGGGAGGCTCGCGGCCTCTCCTGAGGCCTTCGCAGCGGTTAGCTCATTTCCCCCATGTCGGTTCGCCGCCTCAGGGCACCCAGCTAACCGCTTCTATTACACCAGAGGTCAGTCTCGAGAGACTGATTCCCTTAGTGAGCTTTCTGGCAGCGTGGAAACTTCTGCCGAATGTGTCTCATTGGGTCCTGCGTACTGTAGAAAGAGGCTACCGAATTCAGTTCGGCTCGCCTCCACCTCGTTTTTCTGGGGTTCTTCCCACTGTGGTGGGTCCCGAGCAGGCTCTGGTATTGGAGCAGGAAGTACGTACTCGCCTGACGAAGGAGGCCATCGAGGTGGTCCCTCCTCACGACAGAGAGTCAGGGTTGTACAGCCGGTACTTCATTGTTCCCAAGAAGGGGGGAGGGCTGCGTCCCATTTTGGACTTGCGGCAATTGAACCTCTCAGTCGCTCGACTGAAGTTCAGGATGCTTACGGTCACTCAGGTCGTGTCTCAGATCAGGTCCGAGGACTGGTTCGTCACGATCGACCTAAAAGATGCGTATTTCCACATCTCCATCCTTCCCCCGCACAGGAAGTTCCCGAGGTTCGCTTTCGGGGGCGAAGCTTACCAGTATCGGGTTCTTCCCTTCGGCCTAGCTCTCTCACCCCGCACCTTCACGAAGTGCGTGGATGCTGCCCTGGCTCCTATGCGACTACAGGGCATCCGCATACTGAACTATATCGACGACTGGTTGATTTTAGCTCATTCAGAGCAGATGGCGGCTCGGCATCGAGATGCCGTTCTCGCCCATATGAAGGAACTGGGGTTAAGACTAAACGCCGAGAAAAGCGTGCTTTCTCCAGCTCAGAGAACCGCTTATCTAGGCGTCGTGTGGGATTCGACCACGATGCAGGCACGTTTGTCTCCTGCTCGGATCGAGTCGGTCCTCACAGCGGTCGCAAGAGCGAAAGTAGGCCGGTCACTCACTGTAAAGCAGTTTCAGAGACTGCTGGGCCTATTGGCAGCTGCGTCCAACGTGATACCGTTTGGCCTGCTGCACATGAGACCCCTACAGTGGTGGCTCAAGACCAGGGGGTTTTTCCGAAACAGAGGAAACCCGCTCCGCATGATCAAGGTCACGTGGGGATTTGCCGCCGTGCCTTAGCTGTGTGGAGAGAACCTGGGTTCTTGTCTCAGGGCCAGGTCCTGGGAGCTCCTGGTCGCCGCGTAGTGCTAGCGACGGATGCGTCCCTCACCGGATGGGGAGCGGTCATGAGTGGCCGTCCTGCCCGTGGTCTGTGGAGCGGCCGCCATCTCACTTGGCACATCAACCGCCTGGAGATGCTGGCCGTGTTTCTAGCTCTGAAACACTTTCTCCCAGACCTAAGAGGCCGCCACGTGTTGGTGCGCACCGACAACACGACGGTGGTCTTTTACATCAACCGCCAGGGAGGTCTGCGTTCGCGCCCCCTTTACAGGCTGGCGCTCCAGATCCTTGTGTGGTCCCAAGGGAACCTCCTCTCATTGAGAGCGGCCTACATCCCTGGTCATCTCAACGTGGGAGCGGACGCCCTGTCGAGGCAGGGGCCGGTGCCCGGGGAATGGAGACTCCACCCCGAGGTGGTGGAGCTCATATGGCGTATGTTCAGCAGAGCCCAGGTGGATCTGTTTGCGACGCAGGAGACGTCGCACTGTCCCCTTTGGTTCTCTCTGATTCATCCAGCTCCTCTTGGACTGGATGCCATGGTACAGCTGTGGCCGAGGCTGCGTCTGTACGCCTTTCCTCCGGTCGCTCTGCTCCCGGGAGTTCTGGAGAGAGTGCGCCGGGACGGAATTCGTCTACTGTTAGTAGCCCCGTTCTGGCCGGGCCGAGTATGGTTCTCGGACCGGATTTCCCTCCTAGACGGCTCCCCATGGGAGATTCCGATCAGGAGGGATCTCCTCTCACAGGCGGGGGGCCATCTTCACCCCCGCCCGGAGCTGTGGAAGCTGTGGGTGTGGCCTCTGAGGGGGCACAACTCCGCGCTTCCGGTCTCTCAACCGAGGTTGTGGAGACCATCCTCCAGTCCAGAGCTCCCTCTACGAGGAAACTGTACGCCCTGAAGTGGAAACTTTTCACTTCCTGGTGCGGAGACCGCCGGCTTGACCCTGTTCACTGCCCAGTTGGTACAGTGCTGGAGTTCTTGCAGGCCCGCCTCTCCGCGGGACTGACCCACTCCACCCTGAAGGTGTACGTGGCGGCTATTGCGGCCTGCCACGCCCCTCTCGATGGCCAGTCAGTGGGCAGGCACCCCTGGGTGACACGTTTCCTCCGCGGTGCGCTGAGGATCAGACCTCCAGCTCGATCTCGGGTCCCCTCGTGGGACCTGGCCGTGGTTTTAGAGGCTCTCTGCAAACCCCCCTTCGAGCCCATAGAGGAGATTTCGGACCGTCTTCTGACGTTGAAAACTGCCTTTCTCTTGGCAATTTCCTCTCTTAGGAGAGTGGGGGATCTTCAGGCCCTCTCGGTGGCCCCTTCCTATTTAGACTTTGCGCCTGGTTTGGCCAAAGCATTCTTGTACCCCCGAGCGGGGTACGTACCGAAAGTCCCCTCCTCGGCACCACGGCCGGTCATGCTGCAGGCTTTCTGTCCTCCTCCCTTTAGGGAGCCCGACCATCGGAAGCTCAATTGTACATGTCCAGTGCGAGCACTGGACGCGTACGTCCACAGAACTGCCCTGTGGAGAAAGGCGGACCAGTTGCTTGTTTGCTTTGGTCCCCCTAAGAGGGGTTTTCCTGCTTCTAAGCAGACCCTCAGCCGGTGGATTGTAGAATCCATTTCTCTGGCTTTCGAGTCCTCTGGTCTCCCCAGTCCCCTGGGGGTCAAGGCTCACTCTACCCGAGCGGTGGCGGCCTCTAAGGCCTTTCTGGCAGGTGTGTCCTTACAGGACATCTGCAACGCGGCGGGATGGTCCACGCCCCTGACCTTTGCCAGGTTTTATGACCTAGATACCCGAGCCACTCCCGGCTCCTCTGTCCTTGTGCCTTAGGCTTGCCTCCTCCTGGAGGCAGGGACTTGTAAGTCTGGCGGCGTGGGTATACTCGTTCCCATAGCGTTTCGTGACGCAGCTCGAGTTCCTGAAGGGGAACGTCTCCAGGTTACGTATGTAACCATGGTTCCCCGAGGGAACGAGATGCTGCGTCTCGGTGCCACACTTCCGGCGTCCCTGCGGCGCTTGCTTCATTTTCCAGTAAGCTAACGCGGGGCTCGCCGCTCTGGCTTTTATGCTTCCGGGTCGCTACGTCACCCCGCCCGTGACGTCTCGCCCATCCATTGGACGGATTAGACACGTGATTCAGAGCGCGGTCACGCGGGGGCGTTCCCATAGCGTTTCGTGACTCAGCGTCTCGTTCCCTCGGGGAACCATGGTTACATACGTAACCTGGAGACGTTTTGTTGGTTGAAACTTGGAGGAAACTTCCACCACAACTGTTACAGAAACTGGTTGATTTAAGGCCCAACCATTGTCAAGGAGTTCTGCAAAATAAAGATGCAAACTAAATACTAAAACACCATAACTGTGATCCACTACTGAGTGTCCAAATACGTTTTGTCTAATTATGACCAGTATATCTATTATTTTTATATTTTTAAATAAAATCTATTTTTTGGGAAAAGTTTTTCTGGAATAGTGTGCTTGTGGTATCTTTCGTCAAAATAAACACCACTTGACACGTTGTTTTCTATTGCAGTGAAATTCATACATTTGTAAGTGTAGCTTAAGTGTCCAAATACTTTTTTGGGGCCACTGTATGACAGTGTGGTGAAATTCTACCAAAAATTCTAATTAAAAAAAGGTTGAATAACTACTTTGAAGCAAATAATCTGATTCAAACCTGTTCGTTATTACCTTACTGTCCTGACTGTCTGTTTTTATAATCTTTTAGTCAGTTTTCTTCCTGCTGCAGAATACGCATAAAGAAATAATTTCCAGAATGGTTATTTTGTAGTGTTTTTATGACTTTTATATTGTCATGGTTTAAAATTAGTTCTGAAAATCACAGCTGAAATATTTATCTAGACTCTGTAGCAATCCATACAGATTATAACTGTAACATTCATAACTGGAATTATCTTTGTTTTTTCCCCATTTTCTCTTCAGATTGGTCACCTGCCAATTCAGAGGCAGGCCCTCCCACATAGACAGCACAACCAGATTACTCCCTTGGCTCCTGAACATCTTCGATATTTAAACTCCTGATCTCCCCATAAGAGTTATTTTTGATGAAAGAATGATTTTCTCCTACATTATCTAGTTTTATTTTCAGGCAGTTTCTCACAACACATTAATTTCTGTTAATAAATTCACTCAGTGGTGCAATTATGACTTTATTTGAATTTGCACTGCATTAAGCAACAGGAACATTCATAAGGATCATAATAAATGGTTGATAAAAGTTGAACGCAATGAATAAATGGTTGAAGATTGAAGTTTATTAGGCGTGTGTGTGTGTGTGTGTGTGTGTGTGTGTGTGTTGCGTCTCAGTTGCAGCATTAAGGTGTAGCTTTTCGATTGGTGGTGACTTCATGAACACACAGGCTGGAGAATTTAGGAGTAGTAACACTGAAACACACATGAACACACACATCAATACAGTCTCATGTTCTCTCATCTCTTTTAAAAATGGATTTAATTTTACTTGTTTATATTAAATCATGTAATAAATAAGCAATTTTCAGATACTCACATGAAGCCGTTATGTAAACAGCGCGGGTCTGTCTTTTTATACTTCAGGATCTTTTGGGGAGGTATTTTGCCAGGGAAAAACTCAAAACAGCAGGGCTCAGACTGTGCAACTCTTATAGCAAAAGCTGAGCGAGAGACAGATGAGGTGTTTTAGTCAAATAGAAACTAATGATATTGAAATTAATGTGCATAAAATGTCAAAATGTCATAAAATAACAAAAATTATCCTTCCTTCAGGTCTTCAGTTAATGTAACATATTTTGATGTAATTTTACTACTACTATACTAATTATTATTATTATTATTATTATTATTATTATTATTATTATTATTATTATTCATCTTTTTAGCTTTGTATTAATATTAATTAATCATAATATAATTCTAATTCTGCTCTTACAGAAAACTCAGATGAACTACACATGTGGTTTTGAGACACTTCATGTTATGTTTAATGCATTCTTCACGTGTAGAACAGGCTTTTATTTCACATGTAGGAAAATTGTAATCATTGCTGCTTTACAATATATACACTGAGTCACCATTTATCAAGTCCATATCCTATATAAGTCACTTTGAAGGTGTAAAATTACTGACTACTGTACATAAGTTAACACTTAATAAAGTGTGTGTGTGTGTACTATATATTATATATTTAGTTATACCACATATACAGCTAATGTTGTACAGCTCCACTAAAAAGTGTGTGATAAACCCACGCATAGCGTCTGAGTAGAGCTCCATGATCAGGACGAAGCCCAGAACCAGAAACACACGACTCATCTTCATGTTCTCAGCAGGTGTGTGAAGCTCTGCTCTCTTCTCTCTCTAACATTAGATTTGCTTATTCAGGCTCATTTCAAACATCGTTTTTTTTTTTTGTTTGTTTTTTTTATCTTATTTTCCCCCACCCTCTTTAAACACACCCCTCAAATCACCACTTCCTCTACTCAGGCTATAAAACTGCTTTAGACATATACTCAAGATATGCCACTCTATGTAAATTTATAATGTTTAAAAATCATTCTCTTTCTCCAACATTTGCTAGTTTTCAGACATTGTTCATGTAAACAATAAATCTACACACAATAATCCATAAAGACAAAGAAAAATTTGGTTTTTAGAAATTTTAAAAAGATTTTGGTTTTTAAATTTATTAAAAATATGCCTGTGTGTATAATATCTGCCAGTGCACGTCAGACCAAAAACCAAGTCATGGACTTCACGACTCCGTGGACTTCTGACAAAGCAGCCCCTCGTAAGTAAAAGGAATATGGCAGGCACTTAAAAGACTCATAAGGAAGAAAAAAAAGATTCTCTGGTTGAAAGAGATTTCGCAAAAAAACACGTAATGCCCGTCAACCGCTAACACCAAACATATGGTGAAGCATGGTGGTGGCAGCATCATGCCTTGGGGGCAATTTCCATAAGCAGGGACAAAGAGATTTTTCAGAATTTAAATGCAGCCAAATACAGAGAGATTCTTGAAGAAAACCTGCTCCTGAGTGCACACAACTTCAGACTGGAGAGAAGGTCCACCTTTCAGCTTGACAATGACCCAAAGCATAGAGCCAAGACAACACTGGAGTGGCTTTCACACAAATCTCTGAATGTCCTTAAGTGGCCCAGCCAATGAGAGAAACTGTGCAAATGTTACTGCATTTTAATGTTAATAAATCATGTGATTCATTTTGTGGTTTGTCTAAAAGTTTTTTTGAATCCACTGCATTAAGCTTCTCTACCATCAATAAGCATCACAATAAATAGTCGATAAAATGTCAAAAATTGCTGGTTCCTGGTGAATTCATGACTTTAATTAGAAATGAAATTCCATGGACTCTGTCAGTATGTATGTATTTTATGAACATAAACCATAAACATAAACTATTCAGATATTGGGCTTATTGGTTAAACATTTTGTCATGTGAACGCTGGAATTGGCGTCGAACTCCATGTCATGTTCATGTTCTCAGCAGGTGTGTGAAGCTCTGATCTCTTCTCTCTCTAACATTAAATTCGCATGAGTCACGTTTAACTGCTTATATTATACAAATGTCATTTAAATGGAGATTTTCACACAGCCCCTGTACATCTATACAGCTCTACACACACCTCCCCAACTAACCACATCCTCCACTGAGGAAATACAAACATGTTCTGAAGCTCTATGGTCAAATTTTATCTAGAAGATAGAAATTGATCCAAATATCATTCTTTAAACAATAAACACACATACAGCCAACTTTTGAGTGTTAAAGGTGATGAAACCTACATTTAACATGAGTTAAATTGACTGGTAACAGTAAAAATGTGTGTGTGTGTGTGTGTGTGTGTGTGTGTGTGTAAAACCCTCCTTTCCCTCAGCGCACTAAACTCCACAAATGACGCAGCCACTAGGGTGAAAGGCATTAAGGGTAAAGTAGACCAGTGCTCTCGGTTCTTATGGAGCCAAATGGGAGAGATAAATGAACAGACAGACAAGGTAAGTATGAATAATGATGGAAATGTTTATATAAAAAATGGATGTATGGACTGACTAACTTGTTTTTTGGTTTCAGGAAACAGATGTATGTAGGACAAGAAAAATAAACGAAATACTCACTGATTCACAATGAAAAGAAGAGAAATAAAATGAAATAAACAAAATTATTTAAACTGTTTCTCTGTCTGAGTCTGTTTGTTTCACATCAAGGTTTCACTTGTTTCACTTAGTGTTTGGTTTCCTTCTCTATTTACTTTTAATGCCTTTTTGGAATCTAAAGTTATGTTGAGTATATCTAAATTGACCTTTAGATTAGTATTTCTTAAGTTTCCCTCTTTTTAATCTGATACTCTTTAGTCTTACAATGTTTTACTAGTTTTAGCAAAAATAAAGCTTGACTAACTGATCCTGTTTTGTTTCCTATTTGAACTCTAAGTTTAACACACTCTTTGAATTACCCTTGATTTTATATTTGAAATCCCCCCCCAAAAAAAATACATTTCCAAATACAGAACAAATTTAACTCATTGTCTTTGTAAATACTATGGTACAGTCAATAAACAACAAAAACAACCATTAATTAAATGCAATCAGTTCACAGGTCAAATCTATGTGTCCGTTTCAATAGAACAGTCTATGAATGTGCAAGAACCGATCTCCGATTTGAAAATAAACAACCATCCGCGTCCTGTGTAACGCGTGCGATCATGAAATGCAGCAGTTCAGGCCTACTGTCCTGATGAACAAAGCGACCAGCAGCAACACGAATGTTGAGGGAAAGTTTCACATCAATTAACTCCGTTTTCCAGCGCATTTGCTTTCCTCTGTCCAGGGAAAAACTCGAGCAACGAATACTTTGTGTTTCTTTCGGCGTTTTAGGAGTATTCGAGACTCGGTGGGTGGCTCGCCATCTTGATCCATGTGATGATGAACTCCATGTCATTGCCATTTTCGCGTCAAGATGATGAAATCTCAATCTCTTGTAACACAAAAAAACTCAAGTTCAAATAAAATAAACGTTTTACCAAACTTTCCATTTAGTTCAACTCAAAGTTTCTCTTATTTTATCTCAAAATGTCTCAGCCGATCTAGCCGTGCTCGCTCATCTTCTCCCGTTCTCGTCTCAATCTTTTTTTTCTTTAATCACGCTGCTCACGTTGACTTCACCTGATTGGTCAACAGTGCGTTCCTCATGTTTTACTTAAAGGCAACATTCCATATTTCATATGCATCGTTACAGTCCGAGAAAATGAACATTAACATAAATTACAGAAAAATGAACAAGTACACATTTTATTACATCCATGACATGAAAAAAATGAAATAAAATGTACTTTAAATTGAACACTGAAGATTAAATATTAAACCTTTTAATATAATAACAAAGCACTTCATTTTAATTAACTTTTGTGTTTTTTACTATTTATTTATTATCTATAGTTTTTTTCTAGGCGTTACATGTGCATTATGGTAGCAATAGCAACGTCACATAAATTTGTATTGTTGTTCTATTTACTTCTAATGACGTTTTTCAAGTTCGCTGCTTGTTTAGCCTTTTTGCAGCTCTTTGAAAATTTGGTTTTAAAGTATCGTATTTATGTTTTGTTGGAGTTGTTTTACTCACTCTTTGAGGAGTTTGAAGAGTGGTTAAAACCATTAGACACCTTAATGTGGTGCAGTGGGTAGAGATATCACCTCACAGCTCCAGATCCACTGCAACCCTGTTGAAATGACTTCTGTGAGAGCTGCAACTGCACCACAATCATGAGCTTATTAGCTTGCATGCTGTCTGTGGTTTTGTATTAGTCATCACATACAAGTTAATAGATTTATAGATTAATACTAAAATAGATTCAATCAAGTTTTTAAAAAATTTTGCAAATGTATTGTATGCAAAATGTATGCAAAAACTTTGCATTCCCCCGAGACACCTTGCGTTTGCTCGCAATTTCTTTGTGAGAGAATGCAAAAGTTTTGTGAGTGGATGCAAAAGCATTGAAAAATAAATTTTCCTCTCATCTCATATATTTTTCCATCACCATGACCCCTTAGGGACTCTGTAAAAACTGACATCTCTCATTTAGATAAGTATTTCAGACCCTTGACTAAAGACCCTTGGAGTTTTTAGTGTGCACTTGAATGATTTTTTAATCAAGCAGCAGAATTGACATTTGACAGGTATGCAAATATTAGTCTCATTGGTTAAACATGTACAATAATATCTTGGCAATTTTTTGAGCTCTGGAGAGGTTTTTATTTGGTAAATTTCTGAACTTTCCATCAACAGAGCACATTTTTATTAAGATTGGCATTAAATTTCAGCTGATGTTATTTATAAACAGGCTTATTTTAAAATTAATGAGGTTTGGATTAAACCTATTGAAGGCAAGTGACCAGAAAAACCAATACGTTGGGTTGTGTATGCAATCCATACAGATCATAACTATTAATATTTCATATAATAACTATACACTGAAACTTTTGTTTTTTTGCGTTTCCTCCTTGGTCACCTGCCAATTCCCACTCACCAGTCAGCTCTCCTCTATCACATGACATGTGAACCCTGCCAACTGCACCTTTTTTCATTCTGCTTCTCAGGCTGCTTCACAGGACAGCGTAACACACTCACAGGAAAGTGCTATCTGCCCTCTTTTGCATATATGAGCTCACAGACACACACGATTGCCTAGTGTCAAGGTGATTGACATGGGGGAGAGAGAGTATGCCCCTCTCACCCAGAGAGCATGGCCAGTATTGCTGGTATAAAATTATGTTTGAGAAATCAATGATTTTCTCCTACATTCACTAGTTTTATTTTCAGACATTTTCTCACATCACACTAATGTTTCTGGTAATAAAAAATAAATGTGTACAAAACATCATACAAAAATTATTCATCCTTCAGATCTTCAGGAAATGAAACACATTTTGATGTAATCTTACTACTACTACCTCTATTATTATTATTATTATTATTATTATTATTATTATTGTTATTACTTTGTATCACTCAAGTTTTACTATTAATTAATAGAAATCATAATTTTAATACTACCATCACAGAGTGAAATACATCAAATAGAGATGTGAAATTTACACTTGCTGTTTTTAGATGCTTCACATATTATGTTTTATGCATTTTTAACGTGTAGAAGTGTATAAAGTATTGGCACCCCTAACCCCGTCCATCAATGGACTGCACAGCTATGATGAGACTGCTGAATCTTCCACACCCAAAAAAAATATATCAACGTAGTGCTGGCTTTTCCCATTGATAAACAGGATAAAGGGTTCCAATGCTTTGTGCAGCGCAACAAATGAGCTACAGTAAGTGATTTTAAACCTACTCAATGACCTATATGGATAATAAAATACCCAATTAATGTCCGTATGTATACACACAAAAGGCATACCTAATAAAGTGTGTGTCCTATCTTTATATATTTAGGATTATTGTGGTTGTTACGGTTAATTCATAGTTAACATGATGAACGGCATCATGGGGTTACTCTGCTAGAGGCACCTGTATGAAATTGAAGGTAATTGACTACATACATCCGCTAAATTACCTTGGGATCAGCTGGTTAAAAGGAATTGCAGAAATGACTAAGAAGAGGGAAGTAAGTTTTGAGATAAGTTCTAGCATCATCTGTTTGCACAAAGAAGGACACTTTATTTGCCAAATCAGCAAAACTTGTGAAAAGGTTCACGAAATAGCAGGTATCAATACGAGTTACCAGATACCATTAGAGCACAAATTATTGAAAACAGAATCAACGA
Organism: Pangasianodon hypophthalmus; assembly: GCF_027358585.1. Taxonomy (NCBI): domain Eukaryota; kingdom Metazoa; phylum Chordata; class Actinopteri; order Siluriformes; family Pangasiidae; genus Pangasianodon; species Pangasianodon hypophthalmus. The sequence continues at coordinate 28,324,837 of NC_069716.1, forward strand.
GCATGGTGACAAAGGGATAGATTTGGAGCAGAAATCATTCCTCAGTGAAATTGGGTAAAGTTGCACAGAACGAAGCAGATTCTGAAGAACTGTCTTATTTTCAGATGAATCCGAAGTTAACGTGGATGGATCTGATGGTAGAGTGTTTGTGTTTGTAGAGTGTTTGTGTGGAGAAAACCAGGAGAAGAATTCCAACCACACAGCACTAAGGGTATTATAAAACACGGTCGAGGCTCGGGCTGTTTATCCTCCAGTGGTGCTGCTGAGCTTGTGTTCACTCAAGGCATCATGGACATCACAATGCAAACTTGAAGAAATCAGCAAAGAAATTATTCAAGCGAGAGAAGTGGATTATTTTTATTTTTTTTTTAGCAGGATAATGATCAAAAGCATACCAGACACCTATTAAAAGAACACTTCCAAAAAACCCTGACCTAAACCTTATGGAGCATCTACTGGATGCAGTGGAGAAGAAATGAGCAGATTGTCAATGCTCTAGTGTGGATGAACTACTTTGAAGTAGTATAATAATCTGATTCAAATAATCTGATTCAAACCTGTTCGTTATTACCTCACTGTCCTCACTGTCTGTTTTTATAATCTTTTAGTCAGTTTTCGTCCTGCTGCAGAATACACATAAAGAAATAATTTCCAGAATGGTTATTTTGTAGTGTTTTTATGACTTTTATATTGTCATGGTTTAAAATTAGTTCTGAAAATCACAGCTGAAATATTTATCTAGAATGTGTAGCAATCCATACAGATTCTAACTGTAACATTCATAACTGGAATTATCTTTGTTTTTTCCCCATTTTCTCTTCAGATTGGTCACCTGCCAATTCAGAGGCAGTCTGCCCTATTTCACATACATGAGCTCACACTATAGATGCTAATGATTAGCTACTGTCACTGTGATTGACAGGGGAGATAAAGTATGCCCCTCCCACATAGACAGCACAACCAGATTACTCCCTTGGCTCCTGAACATCTTCGATATTTAAACTCCTGATCTCCCCATAAGAATTATTTTTGATGAAAGAATGATTTTCTCCTACATTATCTAGTTTTTTTTTCAGACATTTTCTCACATCACATTAATTTCTGTTAATAAATTCACTCAGTGGTGCAATTATGACTTTATTTGAATTTGCACTGCATTAAGCAACAGGAACATCCATAAGCATTATAATAAATGGTTGATAAAAGTTGAACGCAATGAATAAATGGTTGAAGATTGAAGTTTATTAGGCGTGTGTGTGTGTGTGTATGTGTGTGTGCGTTGCATCTCAGCATTAAGGTGTAGCTTTTCGATTGGCGGTGACTTCACGAACACACAGGCTGGAGAATTTAGGAGTAGTAACACTGAAACACACATGAACACACACATCAATACAGTCTCGTGTTCTCTCATCTCATTTAGAAATGGATTTAATTTAATTTTTTTATATTAAATCATGTAATAAAAAAGTAATTTTCAGATACTCACATGAAGCCTTTATGGGAACAGTGCGAGCCTGTCTCTTTAACCTGCAGGATGTTTTGGGGAGGAATTTTGCTAGTGAAAAACTCAAAACAGCAGGGCTCAGACTGTGCCAGAGCTAAAGCTAAAAAAAAAAAAAAAAAAAAAAAAAAAGCTAAAAGCTAAAGCTGAGTGAGAGACAGATGAGGTGTTTCAGTCAAATAGAAACTAATGATAAAATTAATGTGCATAAAATGTCATACAAAAATTATCCATCCTTCATGTCTTCAGGTAATGAAACATATTTTGATGGAATTTTACTACTACTACTATGAGTAATAATAATCATAATATTATTATGATTATTATTAGTATTCATCTTTTTAACTTTGTATTAATATTAATTAATCGTAATATAGTTCTAATTCTGCTCTTACAGAAAACTCAGATGAACTACACATGTGGTTTTGAGACACTTCATGTTATGTTTAATGCATTCTTCACGTGTAGAACAGGCTTTTATTTCACATGTAGGAAAATTGTAATCATTGCTGCTTTACAATATATACACTGAGTCACCATTTATCAAGTCCATATCCTATATAAGTCACTTTGAAGGTGTAAAATTACTGACTACTGTACATAAGTTAACACTTAATAAAGTGTGTGTGTGTGTGTGTGTGTACTATATACTGTATATTTAGTTATACCACATATACAAGTAGTGCTGTAAAAAGTATATAATATACTCACGCTGAGCGTCTGAGTAGAGCGCCATGATCAGGACGAAGCCCAGGACCAGAAACACACGACTCATCTTCATGTTCTCTGTTCTCTTTTCTTTCTAACATCAAATTTGCTTTGAGTGGGGTTTTATTGGTTCATTTTAAACCAAAATTTTTTTTAAGTCTGATATTTCCCCACCCCCTGTACATCTACATATCTCTTCTCACACCTACTCAACTCGCCACTTCCTCTACTCAGGCCCTACAGTTTATTTAGAAGATAATAACTGATCCATCCCTTAACCTGTAAATATTAAACACTTTAATACAGTAAGACAGCCTACATTTGAGTGCAAAAGTTGATATTTCTGATGCCACTGTATATAAATACATACCTTTTTAAAAAGAATAATGATTTTTTTTAAGATCTAACTTTAGCTTGTTTTGCATTCAGACATTGTTCATGTATCTGTTAGATAACATTCCTTCATTTATTAATGTTTAATAAATCAGGCAATTCACTCAGTGGTGTGTTTATGATAATGAAGGTTATGCGATGATTAATACAATTTATGTGATGAGTAAACAGTGTGCATAGTAACACTGAAACCTGCCGAAACACACACACAATACACTCCATACACTCTCATCTCAACAAGATCTCACAAAATTTCATGCACACAGTACTTTCCCCCTGTGGTTACCCAGTCTGTGCCCGCTGCATGATTTGCACTGCATGTGCTGTGTACCAAAATAATTTAACCACGCCCAGATCTCCACTACGCTTTAAATAACACTGATGCATACCTGTCAACATTGGGATTTGAAAATAAGGGAAATCCAACCCTCCAACCCCCCGGGACCCCCACGCACACCAAGATTGTTTATTTTATTTATTTATTTATTTATTTATTGACAATTGGATTTTAACAGTGAAAGAACAAACAACCTGTTGTGAGGGATTTAGAGTATTAACAAGTTAAACATAAAAAAAATACAATAATAATTATATAAAAAACTAAATGATAATACATAAATAGAAAAATACTACTAATAAAAAATAAAATATGTTTATTTTTCGTTTTGACTCAACTGGGGGGTCCACACACACTAAGATACTTGCACATAGTTTTTGCCTTTTTTGCAGGTACTCCAACGCCATCTCTCTCACGTTCCTCCATGCTGTTCTTCTTCTTCTTCCACCGCTATTCTTCTTCTACTTGTTTTATTGGCAGGTGCCATTTGAGTGAGTTCTGTAGATGTTACAGCTAATGTTCTGTATCCTGCCACCTGCTTTACCGGAGGCGAATGTAGCAAACATATCAATTACATCCAGTGGGATTTTTTTTTTAAAGAAAGCTTAAAAATACGGGAGAAATATGGGAAAATATTTAAACGGGATGATAGCGGGATAGAATGTTAAAATACGGGAGAATCCCGGGAAAAACGGGAGGGTTGACAGGTATGTTGATGTGTAATAAATAATGTACCTAATTTTTAATCATATTCAGCATGTGTCAAGCTCAGGCCTGAGACCCCTCATGTCCTGTCCAGTCCGCCTCCTGACTCTGGCAAATAATTCATTGCTCCTCCTGTCTGCTTCACTGACACCATGGTCTCTCCGCCTCCTGGCTTTGCTGATGTCATCTTCTCTCTGCCTCCTGACTCTGACGAGGACATCATCGCTATGCCTCCTGACTCTGCAAGGTCGTTCCTCCAGTGACCTGCTCCACAGAGGTCATTGCTTCGCCTCCCTGTTCCCCCGAGGTCATTGCTCCAGTGCTATGTTCCACCGAGGTCATCGCTTCAGCACTCTCCACTCAGGTCGTTGCACAGCCTCCCTGCACCTCTGAAGACCTAAATCTTTCTGTGCAAAACCTGCCTTGGTGACCCTGGCAACTTATGGACATTCTGCCCAGGGGTCCAGAACCCCCTGTTTTGACACTTTTGGAGCACTTTGGGAGCTGCACCATTAAGAGGAGGGGCATGGGGATTGGGGATTCTGTCACAAATTCCCCTTCTTGGCATGTGCTTCTGCGCTGAGTGTGTGCTGTCTGATTGTGATATGATCCACGCTGTGAATTTTGACTATGATATTTGGACTGTCCTCAATAAAATACACACTGGACACATGCTATTGTGTCCTGCCTCTTTACCACTATGCACATTACGATACATTCTAATCAAATGCTTTTTTTATTTCTTGAATAAAAGGAATTTTCCTTCCTTGTATAAAATCAATAAACAGAATGAATTTTAAATGCAACTGTATCGTATCTACAAACCTAAATACAATATGGTGTGTGCCAGCATATACAGTATGCAGTACACTTTCTCCAGTGCTAACGGGCTTATAAATGTATGTTCATGTACATGTATTTACCAGCATATGTCTGCCCCCTTCCCAGATGTTACATGTCCCTTTAATAACCCATGCGCTACCATCCCGTCCTTACGTCCTTACCAACCTCACATCCAAGTACAGTTGCAAGAAAAAAGTTATCTTTTAAAACTTACCTGGATTACTGTATTACTCATAACTGAGTAATGTCTAATCTTCATCTGAGCCATAATAGGAGACAAACTCATCCCAACTAAACACACAAACACTACTGTTTAAATATTCGTAGACTAGGTATTAAAATGTATGTAAACCTCTGGGCTAACGATTTGTCCAGAGACTAAATGGTGCCAGGCACTGTCCTATAAAACACACACAAAATTAGAGAGAGTCTGCTCTTCTTAAGAAAGATCTGTTCATATGAACCTTGCCCTAATCAAACAGATTTCAGAGGACATGGTGGAGGGAGCATCATCATGGCCTGGACAGCTTGCACTCATTGAGGGAGTGATGAATTCAAAATTGCATCAAGAACTTTTACATGAAAATGTGAGTGTAGTGCTCCAGCACATTAATGAATGTTGGGTGATGCAACGAGACAATGAACAAAAACACATAACAGATGAACAACTGAATGGTTTAAAAAGAAGAAAATTTTTATAATAACCAAGTGAGATTCCAATTTTAGATGCGGACCTGAAAAAGGACTGCTTTAGGAACTAATGGTCTAAGATTCCTCCACACTGTGCAAGTCTACAGGAAACATTTAGAGGTTGTTACTGCTAATAGAGATTCTACAAGTTCTACTAAAAAAGGGTTCATTTTCTCAGACTTCAGTTAAGAGCTCTTCACGTTATTAGTTTAGCCAGAATGAGTGTAATATTACGACTTGATCTTGAATGAAGATCTAATCCCATTTTAGGAGTAATCAATGCAGAAATCCAGGTGATTCTGAAGGTGGGAATATTTCATAAATGTATGCCCCCCTTGGTTATTTATGCTAATGGACAGGTGTAGGCTTACCTGGTAGAGTGGCCAGTGAGCTATGCTACATAGGCAACACTGTGTGGATAATTATTTTAATTTATGCTACAGTGACATATAAAGGAATCATGTGCTTCTGACTTTATTGCAACAGTTTGAGGATGACCCTTTCCTGTTTCAGCATGACAATTCCTCCCTGCAGAAACCAAGGTTGATTTGCAGAGTTTAGTGTAGAAGAACTTTATTGGACAGAGATATTTTTGAGCTGAAGTCTGTTAGTCAGGTCTTTTTCCCCAACATCAGTAGTTAGGTTTATATGCAGCTTAATATTCCATTAATAATCCAACTGATAGCTCAATCAGAATATAAAACGTCCATGTCTACACCTTAATAAGCATAAAGTAAACCGATCATGGCCTTGTCTATCTGATTGAAAGAAGTGGGTTAATGTTCTCTTACTAAGCAGTTAAGTAAAAGAATAGCAGCCACGTAAACATTCGTGTCAGATTACTTTCACTATCACAATCTGTGTGTGCATCTACCGTGCTACTTCTGAGACACGTGAAGCCAACCAACCACTTTTTTTTTTTTAACTGCTGCTCATGCTGAATCACAGGGCAGCATAATACACTGATGAAAGAAAACTTTTATCCTACATTCACTAGATTTATTTCCAGACATTTTCTCACAGCAATGTTTCTGTTAATAAATCATACAGCTGACTCAGTGGTGCGTTTATAACTTTATTTGAATCTGCATCACATTAAGCATCAGTAACATCCATAAGTGTCGTCATAAATGGTGTGTGTGGCATCTCAGTTGCAGCATTAAGGTGTAGCTTTTCCAGGGACAGCGATTTCATGAACACACAGGCTGGGGAACTTGGGAGTAGTAACACTGAAACACACACATAAACACACACATCAACACAATCTCATCTACTCTCATTTCATTTATTTTTTATATTCAATCACGCAATAATTGTCAGATACTCACATGAAGCCTTTCTGTGGACATCGTGAGTCTATCATTTTAACCTGCCGGATGCTCTGGGGAGGAATTTTACCAGAGAAAAACTTAAAACAGCAGCCCGTAGGCTGTGCGACAGCTTCAGCTGAGCGAGAGAGAGACGAGCTCTTTTAGTCAAACAGAAACTCACAACAAAATAAATGTGCATAAAAGTCATACGAAAATTAGTCCTTCAGTTCTTTAGTTACACTAACAAAACACTATTATTATTATTATTATTGTTGTTGTTGTTGTTGTTGTTGTTATCAATTAAATTAATTTAATAATACATGAAAAACATACATTATAATTATAAATAAATTATCAACATAATAATTTTATATTTATTGTACGACTGTACAATGAGCTGGTGTTCTGCATAAATTATTGGCACCCCTCCACCACATCCAACAATGGAAGGTAGACCACACTGCTGTGCTGAGAATGGTAAATCATCCACCACTGAAAATTATGTCACCTCAGCAGTGACCCTTTCCATTGTGCAGAGCAATACATGAGATACAGTTACTTACTTAAACCTAATAAAAACCTAAAATGGGTGATAAAACACCCAATGAATATAGATATGTATATACATCAAATGTGTATACTACTGTATATATTTAGTTATACTATATATACACCTAATGTTGTACAGCTACACAAAAAAATGTGTAATAAACTCACGCATAGCATCTGAGTAGAGCGCCATGATCAGGACGAAGCCCAGGACCAAATACACACGACTCATCTTCATGCTCTTAGCGGGTGTGTGAAGCTCTGCTCTCTTCTCTTTTTAGGATCTAACTTGATTAAATCAGGTTTTACTGGCTCATTTTATACTAATGTTTACCTAAAGGCAGAATTTTTCCCCGCCCCGGTACATCTACACACACCTCGTCATCTCACCACATCCTCCACTCAACCTATACAAAGAAATCTGCAAAGATCTACAGCGAGATTTTCTAGAAGATAGTAACTGATCCATCTATCATTATTTAAACAATACACACTACAGTTGAGCGCAAAAGTTAGCTTTTACAAATGTTCCCTCATTATCACCAGTAACAATGGGAAAATGTGTGTGTTTATGTTTGTTATTTATTATAATAAAAGGAACATTAAATTTATTGTTATTTAATTGTTATTTATGAATGTGATATAAGTCTGTGCTGCTGTTATATTTACTTTTAATGACATTATCAAGTTTGCTGATTGTTTTGCTGTTTCCAACTGTTTGAAAAACTGGTTTTAAAAATGATGTTTTTAGGTTTCATTAGAGTTGTTTCCTTCACTCTTTGAAAATTGCTTAAAACCATTAGAGGCCTTTTTTTTATCAATGAATCTTCACACAATAACCCATAATATAACCCATAATAATATCATGTTATGCATATTTCAGTATATGTCAGAATACACAAAGAAATCATTTCTGGAAAGGTCATTTTGAAGTGTTTTTATAACTTTTATGTTGTCATTGTTTTAAATGAGTTCTTAAATTACAGTTGAAGTGTTTACCCATACTGTGTATCAATCCATACAGATTATAACTATTAATAATTATCATTGTTTTTTTCCCTCATTTTCTCCACAAATTGGTCACCTGCCAATTCCCACCCACTAGTGAACTTTCCCCCTCACACAACAGCTAAGAGCCAGAAAGGGTGAAGGCTAAATCATGCTTCCTCTGAGACATTTGAAACCAGACAACCACATCTTTTCCATCTGCTGTTTATGTTGCATCAGAGGACAGCATAACACACTCATACGGAAAGTGCTATCTACCTTGTTCTGAGCTCACAGATGCCTGCAATTGTCTATTTTCATTGTGATTGACAGGGGAAAGTGAGTATGTCCCTCCCACCCAGTGAGTAAATCATACAGTTCACTCAGTGGTGCGATTATGACTTTATTTGAATTTGCACTGCATTAAGCAACAGGAATATGCATAAGCATCACAATAAATGGTTGATAAAAGTGGAATGCGGTGAATAAATGGTTAAAGCTTACACTTTTTTAGGCGTGTGTGTGTGTGTGTGCGTGTGTGTGTGTGTGTGTGAGTGTGTGTGTTGCATCTCATTTGCAGCATTAAGGTGTAGCTTTTCATTTAATGGCGACTTCATGGACACACAGGTTGGAGAACTTAGGAGTAGTAACACTGAAACACACACATAAACACACATATCAATACAATCTTCTCATTTCATTTAAAAATGAATTTAATTTCACTTTTTAATATTAAATCACATAAACACAATAAAATTGTCAGATACTCACATGAAGCCTTGCTGTGAACAGTGCGAGCCTGTCTTTTTCACCTCCTGGATGTTTTGGGGAGGAATTTTGCCCTTGAAAAAGCTGAAACAGCAGTCCTCAGGCTGTGTGAGAGACGCAAGAGCTAAAGCCGAGCAAGAGACAGATGAGGTGGATTAATCATACAAAAATGATTCCTTCAGTTCTTAATTTTATAGAACACTTTATGATGTTAATGTATTTTTTTTTCTTTTTCTTTTTTTTTTTTAGTAAAGTAATAGTAGTACTAGCAGTTGTAGTAAAGTATTATTACACTAATATTATTTTTTTAAATTTCGTATTGTGTTTTACTATTAATTTATAGTAATATCATTCTAATTCTCATTTTAATTCTAACTCTAACTCTAATCATAGACACACACAGAAAAAACAAACTTCTTATGTGAAATATACACGTGCTTTTTAGACACTCCACGTTATGTTTCATACGTCATGTTTCCAAACTTTTTTTTCACATGTGACTCTTACACACACATGTACCAGATATGGTTTTATTTTTCACATGTAGGGCAATTATAACCATTGTTTTTTCACTATATACTGTATACAGTCCAGTTATTACATAAGTCACTGGTGTAAATTTATAGAGTGTTGTACATGAGCTGTTGCGCTCCATAAAGTATTGGCACCCCTCTACTCTGTCCAATGTTGTAAGGTAGACCACACTGCTGTGCTGAAAATGGTGACTGGTCCACTGCTGAAAATCGCCTCAGTGGTGACCCTTTCCATTGCTGAACAGGGTACAGTCTGACAGCACTTTATAAAGCACTCATTTTACTCATTTTAAACCTACAAGGTGCTTGATTAGTGGTCTCTCCTACCCCTGAGTAGGCAAATGCCATGCTTTACCAATCACCTATGTCCTACAAATTGTCCCAGCTTAGCATGTCCTTTAAAACACCTACAAAATGACCTAAATGGGTGATAAAATACACAGTGAATGTGTGTGTGTAGTATATATATATATATATATATATATAAAGCATACCTAATAAAGTGTATGTGTACTATATTTAGTTATACTATATAATTAGTTATGTCATATATACAACTATTATTACAAAAAAGTTTGTAATAAACTCACGGCTAGCATCTGAGTAGAGCGCCATGATCAGGACGAAGCCCAGGAACAAAAACACACGACTCATCTTCATGTTCTCAGCAGGTGTGTAAAGCTCTGCTCTCTTCTCAGATTTGATTGAGCTGCAGTTTATTACCTGATTTTATACAACCTTCTATTTAAGGGAAGATTTTTCCCCACCCCCTGTACAGCTCTTCATCTCACCACATCCTCCTCTCAGGCTACAAACACGTGAAGATCTATAATCAAGATTTATCTACAAGATAGTAACTGCTACATAATTTATCATTTAAACATTACGTACTGTCGTACAGCCTACAGTTGAGTGCAAAAGTTGATTAGAGCAACATTTAACGTGGGTTTGCTTTTACAGACGTTCCCTCATTATCACCAGTATGTGTGTGTTTAGATAGTAAGAGTTCTTTCTGAATCTGATAGCATTTTTTCATATTATATTTACCTCTAATGACTTTTTAAAGTATGCAATTTGTTTTGCCTTTTCCAGCTCTTTGAAAAATTGGTTTTGAAAGAAAAATGCTGTTTTTATTGGGGTTTTTGTTTGTTTGTTTGTTTTTTGTTTTCCTCACTCTTTGAGAAATTTGAAGATTGTTTAAAACAATTAGAGGCCTTAATTTATTTCCTTTTTTTGTCAGTTAATCTACGCAGAACAATCCATAATGACAAAGAGAAATCATGTTTTCAGAAATTTTTGCAAATTCATTAAAAATGAAATGAAAAATGATTCTCATTTAGATAAGTAATTGATTAGATATCATTTAGGAAAGTAACACACCTGTGTTTAAAAGGTCTGACAATTCACAGTACATGTCAGACCAAAAACCAAGCCATGAACTCTTGAAGGAACTCTGTTGACCTCCATTATTTAATTGTGTCAAGACATAGATCTTGGCAAGTGTATAAAAACCATTTCTAAAGCATTGAATATTCCTAAGAGCACAGGAGGCTCCATCGTTGTGAAATGGAAGAAGTTTGGAAAAACCAGGACTCTTCCTAAACCTGGCCACCCAGCCAAACTCAGTAACTAGACTAGAAAGGCTTTGAGGCCATTCTTACAGGGCTTCAGAAGACCTCCACAGAGATGGGAGAACTTGCTAGAAGGACAACCATCTCAGAAATACTCAGAAATCAGTCAGGCCTTTATTTTGGCGTGGCTAGATGAAAACCACTCCTGAGTAAAAGGCATATGGCAGGCACTTAAAGGACTCAGAAAGCATAAGGAAAAAGATTCGCAAGAATCACAAGAATCACATTTTACAAATAAAGACCTTAATAAGTATTCAATTGCCTTTCATTTTAATGTATGTATTTTTAGGATTTCTGTTCCTCCCCAATGTTGTGCTCGTATATGTCAGTATGGTGAAATCCTACTAAAAGTCTACTAAAATGGTTGAATGACAGCAAATGATCTGATGCAAACATGTTTTTGTCAATAAATCACTATCTGTAGTCAGTTTTCGTCCTTTTTCTTACACAAAGAAATCATTTTCAGAAAGGTTTTGATTTTTATGACTTTTATTTTGACTTTTATGTTGTCATTGTTTTAATGTAGTTCTTAAATTACTGTTTATCAATCCATACAGATTCTAACTATTAGTAATTATCAGTTTTTTCCACCATCTTCACTTCTTATTGGTCATCTGCCAATTCCTACTCGCCAGCCAACTTTACACGACACATGTGCTTCCTCCGAGACACAAGCAGTCAGTCAACCACATTTTTTTTTAAACTGCTGCTCATGTTGCTTCACAGGGCAGCATAACATACTTGGAAGAAATCTGCCCTATTTAACATACATGCACTCACAGTTGCACACAGTAGTTCACTCAGTGGTGGGTTTATAACTTTATTTGAATTTGCATTACATTGAGCATCAGTAATATCAGTAAGCATCATAATAAATGGTTGATAAAAGTTATGCAGTGAATAAATGGTTAAAGCTTGACATTTATTAGGCTTTGTGTGTGTGTGTGTGTGTGTGTGTGTGTGTGTGTGTGTGTGTGTGTGTGTGCGTGTGCGTGGGCGTATGTGTGTGTTGCATCTCAGTTGCAGCATTAACGCATAGTCTATTCATTGACGGCGACTTCGCGAACACACAGGCCAGAGTACTGAGGAGTAGTAACACTGAAACACACACATCAATATAATTTCATCTACTCTCATCTCATTTAAAAATGGATTTAATTTCATTTTTTATATTATATTACATTATAAAACAGTAATATTGGATACTCACATAAAGCCTTGCTGGTAACAGTGTGAGCCTGTCTTTTTCACTTTCTGGATTTTGTCAGGAGGAATACTGCCAGTGAAAAAATTGAAACAGCAGCCCTCAGGCTGTGCAATATGATCAAGAGCTCCAGCTGAGCAAGAGACAGAGCAAGCTCACAATAACTCACAATAAAATAAATGTGCATAAAACAAAAATGATTCCTTCAGTTCTTCAGTTTATGGACCACTTTATGACCACTACTATGAATAATAATAATAATAATAATGATAAGAAGAAGAATAAGAAATTAATATTAAATTATTATTATTATCATTATTCAACTTTTTAATAGTAATATATTAATAATTAATAATATATAACAAATACTATTTGTTAGTAGTAATATAATTCTGACTCCAATCATAATTCTGCTACCATTACAGAAAAAGTCAAACTCCTATATAAGTCACTTTGTAGATGTAAAATTGTAAGTATGTGGGTATTTTTACATGAGCTGTTGCTCTGCATGAAGTATTAAAACTAAATCACACTGCTGTGAGAATGGTGAATTGTCCTTCACGGAAGATTATATCGAAATAATTATATCTTTCCTTTAAACAGGATAGAAGCCAATACTTTGTGCAGAGCAACAAAAAAGATTCAGTTAGACATTTTAAACCAACAAAATGACCTAAATGGGTGATAATATACCCAGTGAATGTAGAAATGTATATAAATAACGTCTGCTTTATATTTAGTTATATAGTGTTTACAAATAACCTTGTACAGCTACAAAAAAGTGTGTAACAAACTCACGTTGAGCTTCTAAGTAGAGCGCCATGATCAGGACGAAGCCCAGGACCAAAACCACACGACTCATCTTCATGTTCTCAGCAGGTGTGTGAAGCTCTGATCTCTTCTCTCTCTCTAACATCAAATTTGACTGAAACTGTTTTATTGGGTCATTTTCTACAAACGTTTATTTAAAGGCTGATTTTTCTCCACCCCCCTGTACATCTACAAACCTCTACATACAACTCACCACTTCCTCCACTCAGGCTACACAAACATCTATAATCAAGATTTACACTACATGGCCAAAAGTATGTGCACACTGACCATCACACCCATATGTGGTTCTTTCTCAAACTGCTTGCACAAAGTAGGAAGCACACAGTTGTATAGAATGTCTCTGTATACTGTAGCATTACAGTTTCCCTTCACTGGAACTAAGAGGCCCAAACCTGTTCCAGCATGACAATGGCCCTGTGCACAAAGCGAGCTCCATGAAGACATGGTGTGTGAAGGTTGGAGTGGAAGAACTCGAGTGTCCTGCACAGAGCCCTGACCTCAACCCCACTGAACACCTTTGGGATGAACTGGAACACCAACTGCACCCCAGACCTCCTCACCAACATCAGCGCCTGACCTCACTAATGCTCTTGTAGCTGAATGAACACAAATCCCCACAGCCACGCTCCAACATCTAGTGGAAAGCCCTTTCTCCTCAGGTTGGTCATGACACATGCTTCCTCTAAGATACATGAAGCTAGCTAACCGCATCAGGTCAAACTGCTGTTCATACTGTATCACAGGGCAAACCAACACCCTCGAAGGGAACCACTCTCTACACTCTTCTGCATTTGTGAAATCACAGTTGCCCATGACTGGTTAATGTCGCTGTGAGAGAGCATGGCCAGTTTTTCTCCCTTGGCTCCCAGCCACGGATCGCTGTGGCATCATTGGGATTCAAACTCCCTTTAAAAATGATTTTCGATGAACAAATGATTTTCTCCTACATCACTACTTCACTACTTTTATTTTCAGACATTTTCTCATATCACACTAATGTTTCTGTTAATAAGTCATGCGGTTCACTCAGTGGTACAATTATAATTTTATTTGAATCTGCATTGCAGTAAGCAACAGTAACATCCATAAACATAAATGGTTGGTAAAAGTTATGTGGTGAATAAACAGTTAAGCTTAAAGTTTATAAGTTTGTTGAAAGCTTAAAGTTTATTTGTGTGTGTGTGTGTGTGTGTGTGTGTTGCATCTCAGTTGCAGCATTAAGGTGTAGCTTTTCATTTAATGGCAACTTCATGGACACACAGGCTGGAGAACTTAGGAGTAGTAACACTGAAACACACACATAAACACACATATCAATACAATCTTCTCATTTCATTTAAAAATGAATTTAATTTCACTTTTTAATATTAAATCACATAAACACAATAAAATTGTCAGATACTCACATGAAGCCTTGCTGTGAACAGTGCGGGCCTGTCTTTTTCACCTCCAGGATGTTTTGGGGAGGAATTTTGCCCTTGAAAAAGCTGAAACAGCAGTCCTCAGGCGAAGAGATAGAAGCAAGAGCTAAAGCCGAGCAAGAGACAGATGAGGTGGATAAATAAAATAAATAAAGGTGAAAGATGAGGAAAATAAAGAGACAGATGAGGTGGATAAATAAAAATGATTCCTTCAGTTCTTAATTTTATAGAACACTTTATGATCTTAATGTATTATTATTATTATTATTATTATTATTATTATTATTATTATTAAACTTTGTAATGATTGTTTTATTAGTAGTAGTTTTAGTAGTAGCAGTTTATTAGTAGTCATTAATAGTAATATAATTCTAATTTTAACTCATATCATAATTCTAATTATACCATTCAAAAAGTCAGACAAACTTAGAATGTGAAACTTGCACATGTGTCTTTTAGACATCTGTCATGTCTGACACATGTAGGACACATTTTTATTTTCACGTGATTTTTACACTAAGTGTGTTAATACGTCACATGTAGAGGACGTAGTCTTATTTTTCACATGTAGGACATTTGTAATCATCATTGCTTTGCAATATATACACCTAGTAGCCATTTATCAAGTCCAACTATTACATAAGTTACTTCATGGTGTAAAATTATACATGAGCTGTTGCTCTGTATACAGTATTGACACTCTACCTCCTCTAACTATGGCTAACTATGGAAAGAAAACCATATTCAGTTATACTATATATACAACTAGTGGTTAACAGCTACATAAAAAAGTGTGTAATAAACTCACGTTGAGCTTCTAAGTAGAGCGCCATGATCAGGACGAAGCCCAGGACCAAAACCACACGACTCATCTTCATGTTCTCAGCAGGTGTGTGAAGCTCTGCTCTCTTCTCTCTCTAACATTAAATTAGTTTAAGTCAGGTTTTCCTGGCTCATTTTATACAAACATTTATTCAAATTTTCCCCACCCCCCTACATCACCACTTCCTCCACTCAGGGTATACAAGCTTCTGAAGATCTATCTAAAAGATAAATGGGAGCAACTAATCCATTGCTCAAAAATTAAATACTGCTATGCAGCTTACAGTTTAGTGCAAAAGTTGATGAAATCAACATTTAATGCAAGTTAGCTTTTACAGAAGTTCCCTCATTATCAATAGTAACAAAAATGGTAAAAGAAATAATAATAATAATTAAATATGTAAATGCAAGCCACTGTAATCCATGTTTAATGGATAGGAAAAGAGCATTAAACGAACAGGGAATTCTGTTTTGTAGACAAACTGTAAAGTATAAATGCTTTTATGAGTAGGACATGTCTAGAAACCTCTCCATAGAAACAGTGGTGGCTGAAAACTAATTGGATTTACATTAGCCTGGTGTTATAGCGGGCCAAGGAGTTTTAGGACATGGGACACGAACAAGGGAGAAAATGGCACCAATCTCCCTGTCAGTGTCCACAGTAACTATGGTGATACCATCCGAATTACAGGAGAGACGGAGAGACAGTTATATCAAGTGACATGGAGGGGGGTCCACATCTACTCCATACAGACTCTCTACTGAAGTATCAGAAGGCTCACTACTTAGTCCGCTTCTATTTTCCCTCTTTACATGCTCTCATTGTGGTTATATACGCATATGCCCACTGCTATGCTGATGATACACTCAACTCATTCTCCCTGAGACACCAACATTTCTGCTCCGATATTGGCATATAATTCAGCACTGGGTGCCACTGAGGCCCTGTAACTTACAGAGCGTCGAGGATTGTGTCTCCTCTTTTTTGCATGTTTGCCTTAATGAAAATATGTTTTAGAGTGTTTATAACTAAAGGTGCCTTATACAGATATAGATAGACAATGTAGATAGTTACTCTGGTACTTCCGTTTTTCTGTTACCAAGTTGATAACAGTTTACTATAACAGGACACAGATACAGAGTGCTTTTATTATTTTCTTACTGCATTTTAATGTTCTAAAATCATGTGGTCTATTCAGTGCGCATTATTTCATTTTTATTATCTGTATTAAGCAGCAGTAACATTGCAATGAAGCGTAACTGTCACATAATGTGTTGCATTTTTATCCCATTAAAGCTGCAGCATAAAGTTTAATTTTTTTCTTTTGAGTGCACAGCCCAGGGAACTTCAGTGTCGTAACAGTGAAACACACACACTGATAAACACACATCAACAGAGTCTTATAACAGATCATTCAGGAGTGAAATGGGTTAAATTTTAAATTGAACTTATTGTCACTTAATAAAAACATTCATATATGTGTTTAATGTCTAAAGGCAGATACTCACATGAAGCCGTTCTGTGGACAGTGTGAGTCTGTCTTTTCCACCTTCAGGACATGTTAATGAGGAATTTTGACAGTAAAGAATTTGAAACAGCACGAGACAGGATTAACAGCGTGTGCTGGCCAAGAGAGACTGATCAGCTCTTTCAAGTTACATTGTAAAAAAGCACATATAAAATAAACTCTCAGAGTTAATAAACACATCAGAGATTTTACATATTTTATAGTGATTCATCCTTCAATTCTTTCATATGGGAGACATGTCTTAGAGAAATAATAATCTTGCTACTACTATGAGTAATGTAATAATGTTTATAAATAAGAATTTAATCTTTATGATTAGCAATAAATTAACAATTAACTATATGCCTTAATATTAATATTACTATTTTCTATATTCTTATTTGTATTTATTTGTAAATAGTGTTATTTTTAATATTCTTATATTAATACAAATCTAAAATTATTTAAAATTGCATATACACAAAAACAAAACAATTCATTAATATACATATATATATATATATATATATATAAAAAATTCTATACATTTATGAATTGTTTTGTTTGTTGTGACAATTTCTGTTGTTAAAAGCATAAATGTCAAATTGAATTAAACTGCATTAACACACTGCACATGGAAAAAGATCATGTTTATTCTTAGGCTATACGTCTACAAGGAGGATCGACAAAGTCGGTGTGGCTAAAATGTGCAGTACATTGGGTTAAACACTTACTATGTTGTTGCATTTAATGTACAGTAAATTTTGTACAGTTACATAATTGTGTAAAGGTGTATAGAAAAGGTGTATAGTAAATTCATGGTTAGCATCTGAGGAGAGCACCATGCTCAGGATGAAGCCCAGACAAAAAAAAAAAAAAAAAACATGACTCATGTTCTCAGCAGAAGTGTGAAGATCTGCTCACTGCTTGCTCTAAGATCAAAGTTGCTGTGGGCAAGTTTTATTGGCTTATCATATGCAAGGGTTTATTTAAAGACAGATTTTTCCCCCGCCCACTCTATGTTTACACCTATCTACACACATCCTCCACAAAACACTTCCCAGCCTCAGTGTACAGTCATCGAATTCTGCTGAAGACCTATAATTAAGACTTATCTAGAAGAAAGTAGCTGATCCTTTCAACTTTGCATCATTCAGACACAGGATGAGAATCCATGTGTTTAGGTTTTGATAAAAAGCACACGGAAACACAGTCCACAATCCAAATGCAACATCCAAACTGATGCGGAGGGCAGGGCATGATATCAGTAACAAATTAGAGCCAGACGGTCATCCAAAAAACAAATCCAAACCATAGCAAATAAAGGCAAATACAAGAACATGGCTCAGATCTTAATCATGTGTATAGCAAGGCTTCACAAAGAAACAAACTCCAAGAAAAGTTTATATAGTGTAGGACTAGGAAGTAATGAGGAAAGCGGGCAGAAGTCATAGTAGAACTCTAGTGAGCACAACCTCAGTGGAAATGTCCTGAGCCCTCAGTACAGTATCTCCATATCCCCCCTGATGGGCTACTCGCGAAGCCAAGCCACCCCTTCACCAGGGTCTGCCCCTACGTCTGAGAGCAGGCCACTCTGGATGTTAATGATGGAAGTCTGAAATTAAGGAGAGATCCAGGATGTCCTCACCTGAGACGTAGGAACTTTTCTCTGGACCGTACCCCAATGTCTGCTGGAGGTGTGGCTCACCTACAGGTGTCTGCCACTCTGATGAAATAACAGCAGGTTTCAAGAGTTAAACACGAAAATGTTGGTGCAGTTTGATAGAAGGCAGGCAATTCTAATCAATATGAAACAAAATTAATTTGTCTTGAAGTACTGAAAGAACAAATGCATCATGGGCTTTTTTGATGGTAGTCTCAGTTTGAGATTGCGGGTGAACTTAAAGAACTTTTTAGCCACTGGATCAGCTGCTCTTTCATTTACAGTGGGAAAAAAGCACCTTGTCTGGGAGACTTTCAGATGGCGAAGTTTCCTCTTGTGGTTCACTTGTGAAGTCATCCATCATATCCCACCTGATTGGAGCCACAATACAGCTTGAAGGCAGAATAGTTTCATTTGAGATTCCAATTCCCATGAATTCTAGAAAGGGCATCTGCTTTCACATTCTTAGATCCTGGTCTCTAGGTCAATGAGAACTTGAAGCACGTGAAGACCAAGGCGCATCTTGCTTGACAAGAATTAAGCCTCTTGGCAATGATCAGTGAGTATGAGGAAATAATGACAAAGGAGCACTGAAAGCACTGATGAACTTATCATTTAGAATGTTGAGTGAACTGTTGGCTGCTTCATTCCACTTAAGCTTATTTGGATTTTCCTCTGAGCAGAAATGTGAGAGGAGTGGCCATTGAACCTCTAATGAGTCCTCTATAAAAGTTATCAAATCTGAGGAAACACTGCAGCCCTTTGAAGTTGCAAGGTTGAGGCCATGACAAGCTCCTTCAATTCATTTTTGACCACCTTGACCCCTTGCGCATTTATGAAAATTGAGAGCTGATGAATTTCACACTTTTCCAAATTGGCATACATTGTCTAAGAGCTTTCTGAGAACTTGATAGACATGCTCCACATGCTAGACTTCTGAAGAAGAGTTGATATCATCAATGTACACAATGAAAAAATGCTTAAGAATTTCATTCACAAAGGAAGATGGAGCATTAGCCAGACCACAGGGCATTACTAAATATTCATAGTTACTGGAGACGGTGATAAAGGCTGTCTTTAGACTTCAGACTTGCTTAAAACTATGGTGAGATTGAGATAAGGTTCAGAGATAGAAATTTCCCTGCTGCTCTTGACATATCCTGACATATCAAACACACTGGTAAAAAGCACTTGCGTGTCTCAAGTAAAGGAGTAAGGCAAGTGCTCACTTCTCTAAACCAAGGTAAAGGATGATGGTCTCACCTTACAGCCACTTCAGAAATACCTTTTTCTCCACAATAGAAACATGAACCTTCTCTCTTCTGATTGATTTTCTCCTCTGCTTCTAGCCTTGTGTGTCCACATTTCATACTTTCCTCTTCACGCTTGTCATATGTGGAGAAGGAGAGTGTGGGAGTGCTTATTGTAGGCATCATGAATGAAAGAGATTATCCAAGTAGATAGCAGTTGAATTAACTGAAAGACCATTGAACTTTTCCACGTCAGAATCAGAAGCAGAATCACTTTATTCACCAAATATGCATAGGAGTTTAACTTGGCAGATCAGTGCAAAAAATAAAAAAATATGTGCAACAGGTGTGTAAATATGCAGATGTACAGACCAACAAAAGAGCAGACACACATACCATACAATAAATGACAAATGCAAAAAAAAATCCACATACAATACAATAACACAATAAGCTCGATCACAATGTCTGGTGAAAGCTTTCATAGAAAAAACAGTCACTGTTGAGCTTTCCTGATTAAGGTTATTGTTTTCCACCTGATTATGGTTACAATTTTCCATCTGAGGTCTTTACAGATGTCAATTCCTAGGAATTTGAATGGATCCAACATATTTTGCAGTGTTGGAACTGAAATGGCCTTAACTGGAAATATATGTCATGAAATTACATGCAATAGCTCATAATATTGATGCGGACAATATAGTCAATATAGTTTGCAAAATGATTTACAAATAAAAAAATGTAAAAGCTGTGATTGCATAAGTATTCACCCCCATTGCTGTTAAACCCCTAAATTAGTTATAATGCAGTTGCCATCACAGGTCACTTAATTAGTTGTATGGACTTGACTTGTGTGCAATTAAAGTGTCACGTATTATCTCAATATAAATACACCTGTTCCAGGAAGAACCCAGAGTTTCTTATAGAAGATACCTAAACAAACAGAATCATGAAGACCAAGGAGCTATCAAACCAAGTCTGGGACAAAGATCTGGAAAAATATCCATCAGGGTATTGTTTTTAAAAAAAATCCCAAACTTGGAGCATTTCAAAGAGCACTATTAAATTCATTATTTGAAAAATGAAAAGAATATGATATAGGCCATCCACCAAAAGTGACAGGGGAAGATGGGATAAGTTAGAGAAACAACCAGTATTAAAAGCCCCCACGGCACATTTTCTCACTCTCTCTCATGTCCATCACCTTAGTGAGCAGATGAAAAGAAACACCCCCTGAAGAAACAACTTATTGAAAAAGCCAATAGTCTTTGTGTGCATTTGGGCCAGAAGTGAAGGCATGAAGTGGCCAGACCCTCCTGTGCACTTCAAATCAAGATCTTGACTTTTATTTTTCCCCAGGATGAACAGATTCACAAGAATCTCATGTTCCAAAACACTCCATAGAAACAGTGGTGGCTGTAAACCAATAGCACATTGGAATGATGCTATCCTGGTGTGGGAGTTGACCAAGGAGGTTTAGGACATACTCTGACAAGAGAGAAATTGATGCCAATCTCCCTGCCTGTGTCCACAGTAGCCTGTGGGGATACCAACTGAGTTGCAGCACAGGAGATTGTCATATCAAGTGATGTGGATCTCCCGTTCTTCCTGAGTTTCTGCTCAGATCTTGGCATAACTAGTGGACATCTTACAAAGGATGAAAGCTCATCACCTGAAACTAAATCCCAGCAAGATCGACCTGTTGTGTATTCTTGGAGATGCATTTACATTTTGAAATCTTGTCATTTTCCTGATGAACTATCAGGTCCCATCATCAGACAAGGCTCACAACCTGCACAACTAACTATCATTCTCGGTCCACACCAGGAGGATATGGGCATTTATCTCCATGCAGACCATTCAGGTGCTTGTTCAGCTGCTTGTCGTCTCAAGATTGGACTACTGTAATTTACTCCTTGCAGGTTGTCTCTCTCTCTTCCCATCAAACCCCTGCAAACTGATCCAAAATGCAGCTTCACAGCTTGCTTTTAAGTTCCCCAAGTTCTCCCACATTGCTGTGTTCCCTTCACTGGCTTCCTGCATCATATTTACTTGCTTTGACAGACACCTCCCAAAAACAATGCCAGTAGGTGGATTGGCTGTGGTACATTGCGCAGAGTTGGCAGTGTATCAGTGTGTGTGTGCATGGTGCCCTGTGATGTTCTCACACCCAGTGTTATTGGGATAGGGATCTGCCACTCTGGATCTGCCTACTACACTACTGTCAGAGCTGCTGTTATAGAAGTCTTTGTGTGTGTGTGTGTGTGTGTGTGTGTGTGTGTGTGAGAGAGAGAGAGAGAGAGAGAGAGAGTGTATTACACTCTTACTGACTGCACAGACAAACATACACATGCTAACAATTAAATCATGCTGTCGGAGAGCCGAGGTTTAGTGGCTGTGTGAGTATATATATGTGTGTGTGTGTGTGTGTGTTTGTCTGTCTGTCACAGAGAGAGAGAGAGAGAGAGAGAGAGAGAAAGGGAGTGTTTTACTAGTATCTGCACAAAAACATATATGGGGTTATACAGTGATAATTTACTGATTAGTAAATTAATTAGTTATTAACATTAATGCATTTAAATGTTTTGAAATATGAGATTTTTTTCAGTGTTCAGTATTACATTTTTATTCATTAAGCATTAAGCATCAATAACATTGAAATGAAGCATCACACTGAGAAAAAATTTGAAGTGAATTAACGATTTATTAAAGTTTATTACATTAATATAGTTTATTAGATTTGTATTTCTGTCCAGTCAAAGCTGCAGCATTAAAGTTTAATTTCTTTCCCTGGGGTCTTCCCGAACACACAGGTTAGGGAACTTAGGCGTTGTAACACTGAAACACACAAACAAACAAATAACAATAATAACAATGTTATAACAAGAGTCTTATAACAGATCATTCAGCGGTGGAATGGGTTAAATATTTAATTTATGATATTATTGCATAAATAAACTGTAATGCATGTGTTTAATGTCTAACGGCAGATACTCACATGAAGCCTTGCTGTGGACAGTGTGAATTGGTTTTTTCCACCTTGTTGACATGTTGAGGAGGAATTTTGCCATGGAAGAATTTGAAACAGCACTGGCCAAAATCAAAGCTTTGTGCTGAGTAAGAGAGACAGACGAGTTCTTTCAGGTTACACTGTAATTACTGCATAAATGTACATTAACACAATGGCTTTGTTAAAAAGCAAACATTAAATAGGAACTATAAGAAATAATAAGTACACATCATACAGTTTATCTATTTTATTCTTGAAGTGATTCATCCTTCAGTTCTTTCACTCGGGAAACACTTATATGTTAGAAAGATTGTGATCATGCTACTAATAATAAAATAATGTTTTTTTAAAAAGTATTTAATCTTATTTGTTATTGTAATTACTTTATGAATAGCAATAGCATTAATGATTATTTATATTACTTTATGTTAATACTACTAATTATAATTATTTTTTAATTTGTCTTTATTTGTGTTTATTTATTCATATTTGTACTTTGTAATTAATGTTACTTCTTAAATATTTTATTAATATAAATATGAAATCATTTGTGATTGATTATCCATAAAAGAAAACAATTATTAAATATTTAGGGGAGGTCTAGCCTCAGACTGTACATCTACAAGAAGAATTGAAAAAAAAGTAGGTGTGACTCAAAAGTGGTAATGTTAAAATAAAAGTCAAAGTAGTGTTAAATACTCACTAAATTGTAAATACAGCACTTAATAAACAATATAACTATTGCATGGTGTGCAAATACATAACTCTACAAAAAAGTTATGTAGTAAACTCACGACTAGCATCCGAGGAGAGTGCCATGATAATGACGAAGCCCAAGAAAAAAAACACACAGCTCGTCTTCATGTTCCCAGCAGGTGTGTGAAGATCTGCTCTCTTCACTCTCTATGATCTAATTAGCTGTGATCACAATTTAATGGCTCATTATATACAAGCGTTTATCTAAAGACTGATCACCCGCACCCACACCGAACAACTCTACATTTATACATATCTACACACACATCTACACGTCTCCTCAACTTACCACCTCCTCCCTTCAGTGTCTATCCACCAAAAATCTACTGAAGATCCATAATTAAGACTTATTTGAGAAATCTGTAACTGATCCATCCAACATTGCATGGTTCAGACATAGGATGAGATTCCATATGTTTAGGTTTTAATAACATCACAAAAATGATGCAAGACACAATATTAAATATTAAATATTAAAGGTTTCACAATGTGACAGTGTCCATGAACAGTTTATATAGTGCAGGACCAGGAAGTAATAAGGAAGTTAGAAGGCATAGGTCACACTAGAACACTGATGAGCATGACCTCAGGGGAAATGGCCTGAATCCTCAGTACAGTATCTCCATATCCCACCGATGGGCTACTCCTGAAGCCAAGCCCCCTTCACCAGGTTCTGCCCCTAAGTCGGGGAGCAGGTTGGTTCTGATGCTCATGCTGGAATTCTAAAATTAATGAGAGACCTAGAATGTCTTTAGCTGACACCCAGGAACATTCCTCTGGACCATAACCCTCCCAGTTCACCAGATAAAACATACACTTGCCTTGGTGTTTCAAATTGAGCAGATTTCATATGGGGTATACTGGTTCAAGAGATAGCATCGTGGACTGTTTTGATGGTGCTCTCAGTTTGAGATTTGGGTCAAGAAACAATCTGTCCAAGTTGAAATGGTGGGTGTGGGCAGTATATTTTGTTTGGTTTTAATCTTCTGTCTTCTGGTTGCTCTTTGTAGTCTAACATGAGGCATTCCTCAGGTCTTAACAAGGAGGACGGGTTTATATTAATGCACTCGATCTAACACATCATCGTTTCTACAGTAATTCATAAGGACTTGTATTGTGGATGCTCCACATAATCTAAGACTAATAAGAAAAACACAGCCAATCAAATTTACTTCACCAAGACTGCTAAAAGGACCCTTTTTGCTCCCTGACTTCTGAATTAAAATCTTGGGTTTTGGTCTACCCTCTTAATTTTCAGTGTCAGTGTTTGAAACTTTAAGTTTGAGATGTCAGTGATGTTAATTCCCGATTCAATGATTGGCAGTAAGGTTCCTGTATTGACTCGCTACAGTGGCAGGCAGAACACAGACACAAACAGAAAATGGGGCTGGTGGTTACGGAGCCTTTCACTTTTTTGGTGAAAGGGGAATGGCAGATGAGAGTGCAGAGGTGTTATGGGACGCAGTCCCGAGGTGCAGAGGGCAATGAGGGATGTGTCAAGGTGAAGTGTGGTGGTGGAGGACTGGAATTCTTCCAAGTGTAGCGAGGGTAAAGGGTCTCAGCCATGGCATGCAGCACATGTGACCCTGCGCTCTGACCCCAGCTTTCTAACAAGCTGGGATATGTGAAGAAATGAATGTCACTGTGCTGTAATGTGTATGTGACAAACATCGGCTTCTTCTTCTTCTTCTGATGCATCTGTGTGCATGCTGAAGGGACAATCAAAATCTAGGTTCCTTAGCACCGGCGAGCTAGGTAGGCTACGAACTGGTGGTGTGGTCGTAGGACGACGTCTATGAGCCGCTGGAACCTCACAGCCACTCCGTGGAGCCCGAAGGGGAGAACTCGGTACGGCCATTGGCCACTTGAGGTGCTGAACGCAGTCTTGGGAAACAGGCTCTCCCAAGATGCGCCACCAGGTCATCCACCTGGAGGAGGGTGTAGCTATCAAACTCCCACACCTGAGGTCTTCAACCTTTTGAGGTATGCTCTGGCACTTCTGGGGAGCCATCACCAAAGGCTGACAAGGCAGTATCAGGTTCAATCCACTTTTTTATTAGACTGATGTGATACAGTTGAGTGTCTTTTTTCTTACCTGGCTGTTGCAGGCGGTACTTCACTGGGCCCACCCGTTCAAGGCTCATGTACAGGCCCTGCCAGGAGCACATGGTCCCCCAGCTGGAACTCATGGGGTCGGGCTGGTCAGTTGTAGATCCATTTCTGTTCCTCTTGTGCTTCCTTCATGTGTTGCTTCACAATGGCAACTACTCAGTCGGTCTAATCCTGCATACTTTCTGGGTCTCCTCCCAAAGAGAGCTCGAACAGGGTGAAGGCTGTGGATGCCTATGTGGTTTTGTGGACTGCAAAAAGGACAAATGGCAGGAGGAGGCCCCAGTTTCTCCTTTCCCCATCTACCACCCGCCACAGCATTCTCTTCAGTGTTTGGTTGAACCTTTCAACCAGGCTGTCTGTTTGTGGGTGGTAGATGGACATTCTGATTTGCTTAACCTGCAACAACCAACAGAAATCAGACAGTAACTTGGAAAAAAAAGGCGTACCTTGGTCAGTTAAGAGATCCTTGGGGATCCCTACTCAGCTGAAGAGGAGGACAAGCTCCCTGGTGATGTTACGAGAGGTGGCCTTCCAGAGTGGGACTCAGGGAACCTGGTGGCATAGTCAACATTCACTATTATGTACTCATGTTCCCAGGCAGATTTTGGGAGTGACCATACAGGGTCCATGCCCACCCTTTCGAAGGACACACCAATGATAGGAAGCAAAATGAGCGGGACTTCTTGGGTGAGGTGCACTGGCACTGAGGGCACCGCTGGCAGAGGTTCCACACTTCTGCCTCAATGCCTTGCCAGTGGAAGTGGTCCCTTAGTTTTGACATTTTTAGAAAAGTTTGCTGTTTCTAGAAGTCTGCTATTTTAGAGACTTCGTGCCATTTCTGTTTGTGTCATCGGGAGAGATATTGTGCCATTTGGAGTAATTTTTCTCCTAATATACTACCCGTCATGGGTTAGGTTAAATCTTTTTACCAGAGGCCAGAAGATGGAATTTCTGCCTGTTTTGGGGGTTCCCGTGTTCAGCATTGAATTTATTTGTGATGTCACACTCCACAGTAGTGGTTAATGGCTCATATGAAAGTAGACACTCAGGGCTTTAAGAATTTGTTGTGCTATCCTTTTTATGTCTCTACCAATGTTATTGTGGAGAGGTGTGAATTGTTTGCCCAGCAGAGGGCTCACACCCCTCCCCTTTCCCATCACCCTGCTCACCAGCAGCTAAACACAAAGTCACAATAGTCCACACAAAGAAACTCAACAGTGTCTGACTAATCTTATAACAGACCTGCAGTGATAAAATAATTAATTTGTTTATACTGATTGAAAATGTCCAATAAATCGATTTCCATTTGGCCAGTGGAATTAATCACCACCTTCTGATCCAACAGAATTAGAAACATTAAGAACATTCATAGCAAATAAGTCTGTGTGTGTGTATTTATATCTGTTTTACATAAATATATATCTATAGTTTTAAAGGATGTTTTTGTGGGGATATTTGGCTGGTCCTACGAAGAGTTTTTTCTTTTTTTAAAGTTATTTAAAAAACTAAAAGAGTCCAATTTTGGTTACTGAGGTTAAGGTTAGTGTTTGGTTTAGATATAGCATAGTATTAAGTGCCTACATTAAGTCGTTATGCATTATGTAAGGTCCCCACAAGGATAGTAAGACAAATGTATGTGTGTGTGTGTGTGTGTGTGTGAATGTGTGTGCAACACTCTTGCTGGTTGTTGGTTAATAATTCTAGCAGCACAGTCAAACAATTACACACATAAAATCATGCACGCACAGCCACTAAACCTCAGCCCTCTGTGTGTGAGTGTGTGTGTGTGTGTGTGCGCGAGACTTGGTGGGTGTTGGTTAATAATTCTAGCAGCACAGTCAAACAGTTACACACATATAATCACACTGTCAGAGGGCTGAGGTTTAGTGGCTGTGCATGCATGTGTGTGTGTGTGTGTTTCTTACTAGTATCTGCACAAACACACATATGGGGCTACAGTGGTATTTAAAATAGTTAATGAATTAGTTATTAATGCAGTTTACCATTATAAAAGCATGAGATTTATTCAGTGTTCATTATTTAACTATTTATTTATTTATTAAGTATCAATAACATTGAAATGAAGCTTCATATGGAGAAAATTATGACATGAATTAACAGTTAAAGTTAATTAGATTTGCATTTCTGTCTCGTCAAAGCTGCAGCATTAACATTTAGGGTTTCTTTCCAGGGTGTTTGTGAACACACAGCCTAGGGTGCTTAGGGGTCGTAACACTGAAACACACACAGATACATACACACAATAACAGCGTCTTATAACAGATCGTGAAATAAAAATATTAATTTAATAGATTAATATTAGTTTCATGTTAATTTTACTTGTTATTATCTCATAATCAATTCGTAACACATCTGTTTAATGTCTAAAAGCAGATACTCACATGAATCCGTGCAGTCTACATTGTGGGTTTATCTCTGACACCCTCAGGACATCTTCAGGAGGAATTTTGCCAGTGAAGAATTTATAACAGCATGAGACAGGATCCACAGCTTGTGCTGAACAAGAGAGACAGATGAGTTAGAAAAATTATAATCCTGCTATGACTAATATGAGTAATATAATAATATTTATCAAAAAGTATTCAGCTTTATTAGGTGTTATTATTAGGTAAGATAATTTGCAACTGAGAACCATACCTACAGAACCATATGTAGTAATATTTATTTGATTTTGAGTGCAATTTGTGACAATGTCTATTTTTAAATGCCCTATACTAATATCAAATTGAATTAAACTGAGTTAGCACACTGTTCATGAAAAAAGAGGTTTTTTCAGTTTCAGACTGCACATCTACAAAAAGAACCAAAAAAAAGTGTAGCTGTATCTAAAATGTGCAGTACTGAGTGTTAAATACTCAATATATTGTAGCACTTAATATACAGTATAAGCTGTTGTACAGCCACAACGTTATTGTACAAAAAAGGTGTGTAGTAAACTCACGCCTAGCATCTGAGGAGAGCATCATGATCAAAATGAAGCCCAGCAAAAAAAACATATAACTTGTCTTCATGTTATTAGCAGGTGTGTGAAGCTCTGCTCCCTTTTGCCTCAAATTTGCTATGCTTAGGTTTATTTGGGTCATTATATACAAATGTTTATCTAAAAACAGATTTTTCCCCACCCCTTGTATATTTTCATATTTCTACACACCTCTTCAACTCACCACTTCCTAGTCATCAAAAATCTGCTGAATATATATAATCAAGTCTTATCTAGAAGATTGTATCTGATTCATCCAACATTGCATGATTCAGAGACGGGATGAGGATTCATGTGTTAAGGTTTTAATAAAAAACACAGAATTGAGCTTTTGCGAGTAGAACGCACAGGGATATAGTTGTGGGAAGTTGAAGCATCAACCTCCACCACAAATGGTAAAGACGGATCTGGATGACAAAGAAGCACTGGGAGCACTGGCAAACTTGACCATCAGGATGTTGAAATCACTGATGGTGGTTTTGTTCCACTTAAGGTTCTTGGGTTTTCTCTGAGCAGGGACGTTAAGAGAGCAGCCAATGAATTAACCCTCCAATGAATCCTCTATAGAAGTTCACGAATCCTAGGAAGCACTGAAGCTCCTTGATTCTGCAGAGTTGAGGCCATGATAAGACTGCTTCAATTCTTCTTTCATCCATCTTTCATCCATCTTCTGGCACCAAGGTGGTGGCATGAACTTCCCCTAGATGTCCGAACGGCTGAGTCACTGGCAGTCTTCAAACGACGTCTAAAGACTTACCTCTAGAGATGTGAATGTGGCCTCCAAATCCATGGCTTTTCCTCAGATCAGGCCCGGCACAAGGCAGAAGAGGTGCCAGTGTGAACATAAACACAAGCAGGCTGAGACTGGGAGACTCTGCTAGACTAAGGAAGCAAACATACAATCTCCGGACAATAAAATGGATGAACTGAGACTCTGACTCTCAACATGACATGAAATGAGAAGCTTTTTATCTTCACTGAAATCTGGCTTCACAACAACACATCGGACTCAGCAGTCCACTTAGAAGGATTTACCATGTTTCATTTCAAAACAAAAGGAGGGAGCATGTGCATGTTTATCAAAACACATGATACACAAACTCAGCAACTATTGCCAGCCACTGTTCACCTAAACTAGTTTTCCTAATGGTAAGATGCCCCCATTTTTATCTCCCTAGAGAATTCACTAGCATCACTGTTGTAGGTGTGAATGTACCACCACAGAGAGAAAATAGTTTTAGGTAGTGCTAAAAGCATTAGCTGCAGTCAATAACAACCAGCAAGCAAAGCACCCAGGAGCAGCGATCATTGTTGTTGGGGCCTTTATTTAAACAAACCTGAAGACTGTACTCCTAAGTTTCATCATCATGTGTCCGGCCCAACAAGGGGTTAGAAAATATATTGGACAATGTTTACCAAAACATTCAAGAAGCCTACAGGACAATTCCACTAACGCCTTTTGGATACTCAGACCACATCTCTCTGTTCATTCTCCCTGAGAGGTCTATCTACTGACATAATCTACTGAGAGGACAGTGAGTGTGTGGCCAGAGGGAGCTGAATCAATGGTGCTGTCTTGATTATATGGACTGGGACATGTTTAAAACCACAGTGACTACAGGAGCGCATGTAAAAATGTGGGCAAATTTGCAACTTAAGTGACAGGATACTTTAGGAAGTGTTGATGATGTTGTAATTTTAAAAGCAATTAGAGCACTCCCAAACCAAAAACCTTGGATGAAACAAGAGATGAGGTGCCTGCTGAAAGCCCATGATGCAGCTCATAAAGCTTGTGCCATGGGGGTGCAAAAAGCAGCCAGGAACAAGCTGAAGGCTAGTGTCAGAGTTGCTAAAAAAATAACTACAGTCTGAAAATAGAAATGACTTTTCAGATAACCACAGAGCATGGCACATTTGACAGGGAACACAGGCAATCACTGACTATAAAAGCAAAGTCAACATTGATACAGCCACTAAAGCCTTCCTACTAGATGAGCTCAACATGCCAGCTTCGATGCCAGCTTCGAAACTCACTACAGAGAGAAAGCAGATGCCATCTCACAGGACCAGGCACTCTCACTGTCTATACATGAGGTGAGAAGAATGCTGATGAGAGTACATATATGCAAACTACTGTCCCTGCCTGCTTTAAAGCAACAACCATAATCCCAGTACCAAAGACACCCACCATCTCAAGCCTGAAAGACTACTGTCCAATTGCTCTCATGCTCATCATAATGAAATGCTTTAAGAGATCATGGACCACATCCAGTCCAGCCTCCTGCCCAAATTAGATTCACATCACCTACTATGCAAGCAGGTTTCTCTAAGTATCCACACAGTGCTTACCCACCAGCACCTACCCACTTACCCTCTGAAGAGAGTTTGAGAAAATATTTCCTGAAAGCAATTCCTTTAGGCCCTAGTTATTATCCACTTAAATGTCTATGGTAATAAGTCTCTTTATTCATCACACAGGTGAATAAAGATGGATTAATTTAAAGTTATTTCATCAATACCTTCAGCAAAACTGAAACAAATGATGTCTCATGGCAAAATCACCTTCTCATAGCATGCAGTGTTTAACCACATCAAATGACATCATAAGAAATGAGTCAAACATTAGTCAGCTATTTATGATTTTGCTCCACAAATGTTGATTTGCACTGTCCCTAATGCTACACACAAAAAAAAAAATGAAATTTAAGATACATTTATATAATATATATCTGTTCACTGATGTTGTTTCATGAAGATAAATAAAGATTTATTCCCAGCTGTCACCTTTGCTTTAGTGGATAATCTCACCCGAATAGTGTAGATTTGTACGTCAAAGAACTGCCGCTGTAGTCAAAAAGACTGTCCTTTGCTCAACCCAAGACTCTTGTCTACAATCCGCTCATGCTGAACATCCTTTCAACACACTCAGTACTGTTTGTCTTTACTCTTCTACACGTGTGTGTTGTACTGAGTTATAATCCCACTATCCGGTGCTCAGAAGAGCATTGGTTCACTTTTGGAGCTGCTTTGTGCCAATGTCTATTGATAAAAGCACTATAGAAATATTGAATGAATTGACAGCCTATAGAATGAGGTGTAACTTGACTGCTAGATGACCTTGATTTAGCAAATCATGCATTTTGCGTACAGCCAATCATTCGTCTGTATTCAGAAATCAGGCCAATAAACTTGGAGTGTTTTTTTGAACAACGGTTCAAATCTCTAAAACTGTTTAGCTCTAAACTTGGATTGTATTCTGCCCCACTTGTATAAGAGTACGAAATTATTAAATGTAATTCAATCCCATACTGGCTTTAGCTTTTGAAATGAGTGCAACGTAAATGTAGACTAAGTGTGCATTACCAAGACCTCTGTGGTTTCCTTTCCCGCTTATCTTCAATGCTGCAGCACTGACAGGCTTAGCAAAATGGTTATTATCGACATGTCACAGATTGTATCAGTCCATCTTCACACTGCAACATAACATGTTTACTTATTTACTTGCTTTTCTCTATACCAAACCCACTTCCCTTGCATGATTAAAAGTGTCCACGTCACTTTTCTTCAGAACAGAAAGAAATGTCATGTCACGTTTAGGGCGTAAGAAAACGTCTTTTTTGAGAATTGATCAGTAAAAAGAAATTAGGTCGTAATTAGCATACCACCTAATCGTGTAACACTTTTCCCCCAAAAGGCACATTTTATTCAGCCCTTTAAGTTTTACTCTTACTCTTTAACCTAATTTTGTTCCATATCTCTTGGAGGATCTATAAGTATGCAAATGACAGCTTCCTGGAAGTTTATTTTACTCTTGAAACAGTTTTGCTAGATGGAAAGGGTCATACTGAGCAACCAGAACATGACAGAATGAAACACACGAAAAGCAAAAGGTAAAAAGAGGCCTACGGGTCACCGACTATGTAAATGTGCGCATTATACTAGATTAATACATCATGTAGTTATCACTACAAACATTTCAATATTCACAAACATATTTTCATTGATACCACCTTTCTGTAGAATGCTGGATTCTGATTGGTCAGAAGGTGTTGATTCATTTTCTACTTAATACGTGATCATTTCCATAGTATCAACGTACACAGGGACTCGTACAGGCCTTTATCTTATCAGAGGAAACCTGAGTGCAAACATCAGTGTGTTCTTATTAAGGGAGAAGTCATGATCTTAAAGTTTTATCATCAGTGGGAAAAAAATGACACTTTGGATCCAACTTTCATCAAAGGTTTTTTTTTTTTTAATCCAAAATATATTTTTTTCAGTGTGGATAAAGATAGAATCCAGTCATAACAGTACAATTCTTTGGGAATTACATTCTGACCTCAATTTTATTTTTTTCCAATTAAATTTCACAGAGTAGGATTATCTGATAGTCAGATTTACCAGACGGTGAGATTGTGTCCAGCCCAGTTTTGGTTTTTACCCCAAGCAAGACTCTTTAAGAGTTCTTTAGGATAGACTGAATAATTAAGGGTTCTTACTTCCCACTTCACTGAACTCGCTTTGAGAACCACTGTCTTTGTATAGTTAAGGATTCCTTCTTAGATTTCTAAAAGCATTCCCATTTCCTGTTTTGTTCCTGTTACAGACTCTTTTTGGAGAAATGGAGAAACACTCTCACATACTACATTACATCAGTTTTTTTCACAGTCTTGTGTGAAGCAGCATTAGGCTGAGCTCTGGCATGAGTTTGCAGCTTAAGGGCCATTCGAGGGGAGTGGGCCGTTGGCTTATGTGGGCCTAAATTTAACCAGATAAGGCCCACAACCAAGTTACTATCTGGGTAAGAGTTCTAAATTTTCTAAGCATGTACATCATTATAAACTACCTCAACACCATCCTCAGAGAAAGGACCCTAAACTGTACCTTTCCTGTCACTTATCTTTTGTACATCTAATACTTAATATATATGAATGGAGTTTTAGTGTAAAGAATTAAAGGTTCACTACAAGCAATTTTCTAGGAATAAGACAAATACTAAAGCTACAAAAGGTCTACCATAGAGAGCAGCACTCCAGTGACAAGGAATGTTATAATTTAGGATGCTTTTTTTCTCAGAGCGTACGCTAGAATGCTAAACAATAAAAAAGTATACAGAAATCTTTAATGATTGGCTAAAGTGTGAGTTTGAGTGATTATAGGTTAGATATCTATCAGTCTAATTATTTTAAGATTTAGTAATGTTTAATTCACATTTTAACCATTTACTAATTGATAAAGTTTGGAAACTTTATTAATGATCAAAAGGAAGGCTGTATTATATCCGACACTCGTACAGGGTTTAATTTTGGGACTGAGCTGTGTATCATTTCAGTTTAACATGATGTGTCATTAACTGAAACTTCTAGTCGGTGTGATGGTTACTGGTTTTGATGACCTGTTACTTGAGAATATCTAAATGTCAAAGCAAGGATTTTGTAAAAAAAAAAAAAAAAAGAAGAGGTGTTCAACTGTCAGCTTTTGACATTGCCTAATGCGGACCGTAGGTTTCAGCAGGCGTGTAGGAGTGACCGCTTGATTTTATCTTCAAACACTTCTTTAATCACAGGAAACCTGAATGAATGAGTAATCTAAATTTACTGTCATGTACTTTATGACTGTAGTTTTGAAGAGCAGTGTGAGGACACTCGGAGATCTGGGAAACACGCTCATTTACCACTAAATGAGTTATTTATGTTGTTATTACTTAGTTATTATAATTCTGAGCCTAACTGAATTGAAATGTTTGGTATTAAAATGATACCAGTGACGTGTTCCTTACAGGTAATTCCTAAAGCTCAATGATTCTTAAATCTAAATTACCAAACCTTGAGTGAGCAAAAATGTGACACGACATGTTTCCAATGTACATTTTAACACAGTTGGTAGCACAGTGCAGTTGAATTCTCCATTCTGTAAAGAGATGTTTATGTAACATTTATGGAAGGAGTCTCCAGTGTCGGCGCTTTGTAAGAGTCAGGGGTAAAGCTGTATCTTTAGGTTTTCTGACAACTTCAGGACAGAGGAGTTTATGCGTTTTGCAGTTTCTAGATTAAAAATATGACCCCATTTTTCATTGTTTTATTCCTGACTCAGCTTTGTAGGTGTAAAGTTCAGGATTGTTCATAATTTAGCTAATGTGCTTAATATTCAAACAGATTCATGATGCGTTTAAAGTTAATGTGCTGCAGTCATAAGCCTTCTTTACAGTTAACAGCGTGTCTGTGTTTTGACAACGATGTTGACGATCATTTTACTCTGTAGCTTTTCTGTGTGACTGATTAAGACTGAAGTGATGAATCAGATAGAAAAGGAGACGTATGTTCAAGAGCTCATGTACAAGTCAGATAATCTGATAATCTGATAGTCTGCTGACTGTGGGGAAGGGTCGCTTCTGAAAAATTTTCCACAAAATTTACACACAGCTACTGTTCACCACATTGATAGTTAAATGATGCAGAGGCAGCAGTAATCCGTTTGATGCTTGTGATTTGACAAAGTGAATTCAGTTATGCTCAAAAGTGTGACGTATTATGAAAGGCAAGTCTATTTCTACAGGACGTTTCATATACAGAGTATTTTACATGACTAAAATCTAAATAAAAGAACATAAGGCATAAAATAGATATATAAATAATTAAAAACAAGTGTAAAGATTAAACTTTTTTTTTTAGGCTTGGATTGTCTTTTGCTGTATTTGTCATCAGAAACACTCTGGACTCTAAGCTTAGACATTTTGCCATTCTTGCCATTTTTACAAGTTATTTGTTTATTAGTTTAGCAGTTAGGTTTGCAAAAAATATTTTGCCAGCATTTCAGCACACACTAATGCACTGTAAAGTTAATCTAAAACTGAATGTTGAACTGTAAAAATAATCATAAAATATTTAATAATCATCAAAAAAGTGTGTGTGTGTGTATGAGTGGATTATATTCAGCACTCGAAGCCGTCTTCTCCAAGGCAGCTGGATTAAAAACAAAACTCATCCTCACGTGTGTCAGAAATAAAGCTACCAGACTAGCTTTCCTATGTTGCTGGTGCGACGATCAGAGTTTCATCTTTTACCTGAAAACATGAATATAGTGTATAGTCTGCTTTTATGTGCTTTTTTAAAAAAAAATCACACAAATAATAAAGCATGAATTGCATATGTGAGTTGCATATTCTGTCCAATGATTTAATGATTTAATGATTTAATAATCCTGTACACTATTTCAAAGCTCAACATCAAAACTATTATTGCAAAATGTGCTGCAAAAAATGAAGCAATCAATTGATTGTTCCTGTTTTTAATGGTTTTGCAGTGATGTTTTAATTGTTTAATTGTTATATGTTGTGTTCTGTGTCTGAAAGTTCTTTGTGGTAACTATTGTGGTTCCTTCTGCATGAGCGCTTGTTTGTAGAAGAGATTTTATCTCAAAGCGACTAGCCTAGTTACAGTAAATGGTAAAAGGTTACATAATAATAATAAAAAAAAAAAACTATTAAAACGAATGAAACGAATTTGATCAAATATAATTATTTAAAATAATTACATCATTTGTATAAATTTACTTGTACAGCATTTGGCAGGTGGATTTATCCAGAGTGACTTACAGAAGCGCTTTGTAGTCACAATAAACAATATAGCCTTGTGTAAGTACATATAAAGGAAATGAAAATGAAACTACTGATTGTGAAATTAAATTACTATTGAAAAATATTAATTAATTCATTATTTAATTTTTAATTAAACAAATTAATTAATGTAACAGTTCCTTGTTACCAGCAGGTGGCGATAAAGGAGGCATTTTGGTAAAACAGCTTTTAAACTACAGATTTGTTTGTTTGCGCGCCCTCTGGTGGTAAACGGGCGCAGCAGCAGCCGCCTGTCTATCAGGGTGTGTCCCAAATCACAGCAAATTCACTACATAGTCCACGATTTCAAGGGTCCTCCGATTTGTAAATCTCGCCCAAAATTCTAGTGTGGAATATTTATTTTACTCATTAAATCTCAGATTGTTATAATGTACCCTAGAGAGTACACACTCTACAGCTAAGTGCACTTTGGAGATGACGTGCGACCTTCATAGTGAATAGGGCGCGTTTGTGGTTCGGGACACAGCCAAAATACACTGGTAATGCTGAGACGATGAAACATGATGGACTTTGTATAAGGGAATTTTAGTGTACGGTCAGTGAGTGATTAAAAAACAAAAACAAAACCGATAGTGAACAAAAAGCGTTTATTTGTATCTACAGTGAATCCATTTCCTGTATTAGGGAGCTACATACATGGTATTGCTAGCTCGCTAATCTAATGATGGCGCCATTTTGAAATACGAACACTGTAGCTAGGAGACGGGAGCGAGAACTGGGCGGGGCATAAGTGATAACGGCAGCAATTTGATTGGCTGATGCAAATTAAATATTAAGAATATTTTTAGGCATATAGAAATTTTAACTATTATGCGAGGATTAAGTCTAATTTTTAATACAGTTGCATTTTCAAATATGAGTTTTTAAAAATCGTCCAATTAGAGGATTACTCGTCATGGTGACTTAGTAGCCAATCACAACACAAGGGGGCGGGGTTAACGGAATACGGGTAGGACATAGCAGTTCCGTCGACTGCTAACCGGCCGCCGAATCAGAACGCCTGAGTTCACGCGCCAAAACTAAGTAAGCTAAATAAACCATGGAGGTGAAACTGGACGGACCGCTGCGTAAAGAGCTCGCCGACTCGGTCTCCTCCTGCCGGGTG
The DNA here is from genome assembly GCF_027358585.1 of Pangasianodon hypophthalmus. Taxonomy (NCBI): domain Eukaryota; kingdom Metazoa; phylum Chordata; class Actinopteri; order Siluriformes; family Pangasiidae; genus Pangasianodon; species Pangasianodon hypophthalmus. The sequence continues at coordinate 28,362,114 of NC_069716.1, forward strand.
CTGGTTGTCGGAGCGGGCGGCATCGGCTGCGAGCTGCTGAAAAACCTCGTCCTCACCGGCTTTAAAAATATCGAAGTGGTAAGGAAGGAAAAGCGCGTCGGCGGCTTTCTTTGTGCGGCCTAAAACTTGGGCCGCATCTTAAATCACTCCACAGTCAACATCTAGGGCACTAGGTTGCGCGTGGACGCTGTTCCTTTATGTGCCCTAGATAGTGCACATAGGTAGGGAGGTAGGAGTTAATTTGGGATTCAACCTAACTTTTAGTCCGAGTTAGCTTTCTTCGTAGCATCGCTAAATATTAACATAAAATTCATCATAATTAAATTGCATTTCGTTAACTGTTGCTTTTGCTTTAAATCCGAGTAATTTAAAATGTATATATTTTCTGCTTTCAGTAAATTGAATGGCATTAATTAGCGTTAAGCTAGCAGCTAGCTAGCTAGCATCTCTATAGGTAAACTCTCAGACGTCATTGCATTCATTTATTATAAAGCATATTTTTAAGTAGAATTCTATATTTTTTAAACACTGAACAATAACATAATTTACTCTTGAGCCTAAATGTGAGATGTGTGGTGTGTGTGCTGGTCACAAGGAGCAGCTAAGCTAACGCTAATAATAATAAGCTAATGCTAACCGGCTAGCTGCAGCATTAAAGTGAGAATATAATATATAAAGAAGTCCTGTTTTGTATTAATTTGCATATTTTACTTCAAACTCTTCCAGTAAATGGCTTCAAAATACAGCATATTCTCTGCACAAGATAGATGCTTTACTTATATAATGGTGTTTTAGTTTATATATTTGTATATAAACACATTAAAGCAGAATGTCACTTTAAAGTGCTTCATGTGTCATTTTGCTAAATTCATATCACAGTATTAGCATAAAAATCAATTAAAACTACTCTTTATGATTATGATTGTTAATTACTGCTGTCTACATTTGCCCAATTAGACAGAGAGAGAATTTTAGAAATAATAAAAGTGTAAAACCATGAGACGAATAAGTCACCAATCAGACCGCAGCATTTAGGATTCTGAAGCTTGTGACAAGAAAAGTGCACAAAAAATATCAGATGTGAGCAGAGCACCTGAGGATGAAATGATGTAAAGAATAATACATGACCGACTGAGCGGTTCTAACAAAATTTTTTTTAAAAAAAAGTCCATGCTCAAGCGTGTTATTCAAATTTAAATTTTATTTGTCACGTGCATAACCATACACAGTACGAGTCGCAGTGAAATGCTTTATACAACAGAAAATATAGAAAAATATTAAATATATCACTGAAATATATCACTGATTTACACTGTTTAGTTTATTAATTAAACAAAATGACAAACATTTTACAGGTTTATAGTTAAATTTCGTGTCGTGGAACGTCCGAGAGACAAATTAGTTCCTGTTCTCATTTGCGTTATAGAAGCGATAAACATCCTGTCACCAGCATCTCCTTTCCCCTTTCTCTCTCCCTCTCATTCTCTCTCTCTGCGTTCCTCTCTCTCTCTCTCTCTCACTTTTTCTCTCTCCTTTCCTGTTGCTCTCCCTCTCATTCTCTCTCTCATTCTCTGTCTCACTTTTTCTCTCTTTTCCTCTCTCTCTTTTTCTCTCTCCCTCTCATTCTCTCTCTCTGCGTTCCTCTCTCTCATTCTCTCTCTCTCCCCCTCTCACTTTTCTCTCTCTTTTTCTCTCTACCTCTCATTCTCTCTCTCTCACTTTTTCTCTCTCTGTCTCTCTCCTTTCCTCTCTCTCTCTCCCTCTCATTCTTTCTTTCTCTTTCAGAAAAAAAAAAATAGTGCAGCTTGTCATTTTACCGTAAACTCGTCTGTCCTGAAGACTTTTCACTGTGACTGTTACGGAGCACTGACACTGGAGACTCCTTCCATAAATGTTAAATAAGCATCTCCTCACAGAAAACGTCACCATACCAACATTTATACATTTTACTTTGTTAAACAGCAGCAAGAAGTTTTTAAAATCTGTCTATTTTTAAATTAGTCTTTGTGTATGTTTGTCTTTGAGTGTTGGCCGTACCACTCCCTGTGTACGAGCGGTTACTATAGAAACGATAGCGTATTAAAATGAGAGCATTAATATAAACCGGTTGTTCACGTTACAGACGGCTCTTCTGTCCAAACCTTGCTGTTATACGAAAATAATGCACATCTTCTGACCAATCAGATTTGAGAATTCGGTTGAAATGTTGATCTTGTCGCTACGTGTTAGTTTTAAAGTGTTTAACCTGCTGTTTCAATGCAGATCGACTTGGACACGATTGACGTGAGCAATCTGAACCGACAATTCCTCTTCCAGAAGAAGCATGTCGGGAAGTCCAAAGCACAGGTACGTCCGCTCGTCTCTCTCAGCCTGGTTTAATCTCCACCTCCGTTTTTATGTTATGCTGATGCTTTACTCATTTCTGTTCCAGGTTGCTAAAGAAAGCGCGTTGCGCTTCTGTCCTTCTGCTAACATCACGGCGTATCACGACAGCATAATGAAGTGAGTCGGTGAAGAGATAACAGCTTCTCGTCCAATCTCTCCTACATCGTTACTGTTAACCGTCATCAGTGTTTCTTTTGCTCTTTGACCCCGGTCTGAAGATCCGTCTCGAGAGATCTAATCACCCTGGTTGTGTTGTGCTTCATCACGTCCAACATTTATTTTCTCTTTTCACGTCATTTACGAAAATTTTAAAACTTGTGTGTAAACCGAACAAATATTTTCTGCCGGATTTACAAAAGTTTCAGAGATTTTCTTCGTACTCTTGTATGCATGTTGATCAGCCGTTAAATGCAACGCACATTCCCGCCACAGCTCTTTTGCGTTTAGTGACGCCCACAAAATGCCATAAAAGGTAAAGTGCACAGGCAGCTGGGAGCACGAAATGAGCAATCAAGGTAAAGTTTGAAAAATAGACGTGGAAGTAATTTTGATTCACTTCTATGCTAATAAAACTATTTAACAGCTTATAATAATAATAGTGAAAAGCAAGAGCTAAGTATAAACACTAGATGTAGATTTATCTTATTTTTGCAGTAGTAAATGTAAACGCTCGTACAAACGATTTATGAATAAATAAATCTGTTCGTGTCTAGTTTGATAAACAAGGCTGAATGTTTATCCAGATCTCCAGAACACGCGGCGTTTCTTGCAGCGCTACAGCGTCTCAGTTCAGCAGCTAACATTTACCAGAAAAAAAAAACTCCTGCAGTCGAGTTGATGCAGAGTCGAATTGCTTTCTCACTGAAATGAAAAAAAAAAATGCAGTTTAATTGAAACCTGGATTAAATATATGTCCATCTGTTGACAACACGGAAGTGTTATTTATGAAATCCACTGAAGTGAAAAGACGCACAAAAATACCAGATCACCCGAGACGTTGTAAATAACAGGTGTGAACATATTTCTGCTTTGATTTCCAAAAAAAAAAACCACAACAGTGTTATTTGCCACCCTGAAAATCATTATATTCGTTCAGAAAAAGTTCGCATGTTTATCGTGAATGTTTTGAGAGCTCTGAGAGTGTTGTGTGTAACACGATCTTCTCTGTTCCTCATAGTCCAGACTACAATGTGGAATTCTTCAGGAAGTTTCAGCTCGTCATGAACGCGCTGGATAACCGAGGTACGCAAATTTACTCGCTTTCGACACGGCAGTGAATGCTCCGTGTTTTTATTGTTACCCAAAACTCGATTGTGATTCGTTTGTCGTCTCCAGCGGCCCGGAATCACGTGAACAGGATGTGTCTGGCAGCGGATATTCCTCTGATCGAGAGCGGGACGGCGGGATACCTCGGTCAGGTCACCGTCATCAAGAAGGTGAGAAGATGGTTTGACCTCAGCACGAGTGACCAAAGGAAGCAGCATCGACATGCAGCATTTTATTGTGAACATTTTCACACTGTTAACGTTAATTTAACTAATTAATTATCTTGTATGAACATTTGTGCAGAGTATAACATTTTTATCTCGACCTTTTTTTCCTCTCTTGTCTGCAGGGAGTGACAGAGTGCTACGAGTGTCAGCCCAAACCCACGCAGAAGACTTTCCCTGGCTGCACCATCCGTAACACTCCCTCCGAACCCATCCACTGCATCGTCTGGGCCAAATACCTCTTCAAGTACGTCTTCTGCTCATAATGCTTCATAACGCGTGGCAGCATCGTGTCTGTTCGATTGAGAGCAGTAATTCTCAAACCTTTTATTGCAACGGATGCTTTTAAATATAAAATAAATTCCTCGTCAGTATGAATTTATTTTATGAATGTTATTTAGATTTTTTCAAATAATATTTATTGGAGTTTTCTTTATCCTGAACATTCCAGCAACATAACACATTAGATCTGAGTTGAATTTGGTGCTTGGACCCCTATGTATAATATTTTAAATAATAACAAAATAAAAGAAAATCAGGGAATAAGTACTAGTGCTGGGAAATATGACTATAAATGATGTCGCATTACGTTTCTGAATATCGAGGATGTCACAATATCTTTTGGTATCTTTTTAAAAAATTATTTTAAAGCTATTTCTAACATTATAGCTGTATTCTACTGTTTTGAATTTTTTGAAATGTAAACATTATAAACATCTTTGTGCTCACTTTTATAGTTTTTTATTTTTTTCAAATGCAGCACCACAGTTTTGCTGGTAGCTTGTTAGCAAACCTAAATATCATGATGCATATCGTTTATCCTGGAAACATCATCAGATATTGTGATATAAATTTTTTTTAATATATTGACCACCCTAACGAAGTATCTCGTTCATGCGAGGTGTCAAAAGAATCAGATTTGTAATATGGATAATGGATTTTCCGTGATGCACAATATGGATCGAAATGTTTAGGTGTAGCGCCTTACTTTTTTTTTTTTTTTTTTTTTTTTTTTAAATAGACACATTTTATTTTGCATGTACACAAATAAATGAGAAAATTTGCTAGTGGTTACTAAACTAATTAATTTAGTCAGTGTGTTTAAAAAAAAAAACTTGAAGATGCCTCCTTTTTTGTCGTATGGATCTTATATTGTGATGATGTGAAGCTCTAGTTTGAGTGTCGCTGTGTAAATGTGTAAAGAGTGATGAACTGCGGTGATGTTTTTTCAGTCAGCTGTTCGGAGAGGAGGATGCGGATCAGGAAGTGTCCCCCGACACGGCCGACCCCGAGGCCGCGTGTAAGTGACTCCAGCATGTCTTTCTCCCTTACAAACCATCTCTCTCTCTCTCTCTCTCTTTTTTTTAATCTTTAACATAACTGTTAGAATATGAGCAGACAGACTCTTTTGTTTTTTTTTTTGTTTTTTTTGATTATATTAATGTCATATAGAAATAGAAAATTTAGTCGCAGAACTACAGAAACAATGTTTGATATTAAAGTGTGGCCTAATTAACTTATTTTGTCTGGGGTGTGTGTGTGTGTGTGTGTGTTTGTGTTTTTTAGGGAATCCTGAAGAAACAGCAGCTCGAGCCCAAGCTTCAGATCAAGACGGAGATATCAAACGCGTTTCTACTAAAGACTGGGCTCGCTCTACGGGCTACGACCCCGTCAAACTCTTCAACAAGGTGAGAAGAACTATAGAAAGTGCTGGAAAAGGGGTTGAATTTAAATCATTTCTTTTTAGAGAAGCAGACACATCCTAAACGTTTAAGTTTTCACCAGGACTAATTTCTTAACCGAGTGTTGAATTAAGTTACTTTTTAGAAATCTTTCCCGTTTTATTATTTTCACACAGTCGCCATCAGGTATTTATTCACGTGACTCGGGTTAAATGGTTCTGACAAGCAAACGATGTGTATCAGTGATGACTTTTTGGAGAGTAGGATTTGATTCACAATAGGTCAGCTGACTTTTCTTGACTTTTTCTCAGCTCTTCAAAGATGACATCATGTATCTGCTGACCATGGATAAGCTGTGGAAGAAGAGGAAAGCGCCCGTGCCGCTGGACTGGTCCGAAGTGCAGAAGCTCGGTGAGGAGTCGAGTATTAGACAATCAGTGGCTGTATAATTACTTTAATTAATTAATTAATCATTGCTTCATTTCAAATAAGAGTTGCATTAAGGGTTGACTATTAATCTTTTCTGGTTGATCAGTAATTCAGAAAAGGAGTCAACTTGTCATAGTTACGGTTAAATTTCATTTATGACATGTCTGTTTTGTAAATGCAGTTAAACAATGATAAACAACAGAAGAAAAAAAACAAAAATCATCCCTTACTTTCAAAACTTTCACCTTTCACAGGTTACAAATTACATTTCCAGCTTCAGTTTATCTTTAGGCTATACAGTTCATGACAAAAGTAGATAAATCAGTGCAGTAAATGTGCAAAATAATAAATACTTTTATCATACATTGTGTGGTCAAAAGTATGTGCGCCCCTGACCATCACACCCACATGTGCTTGTTGAGCATCCTATTCCAGATTTGCTGTTATAATGAGCTCCACTCTTCTGGGAAGCTTTTCACTAGATGTTGGGGCGTGGCTGTGGGGATTTGTGTTCATTCAGCTACAAGAGCATTAGTGAGATCAGGCGCTGATGTTGGTGAGGAGGTCTGGGGTTCAGTCGGTGTTCCAGTTCATCCCAAAGGTGTTCAGTGGGGTTGAGGTCAGGGCTCTGTGCAGGACACTCGAGTTCTTCCACTCCAACCTTCACACACCATGTCTTCATGGAGCTCGCTTTGTGCACAGGGCCATTGTCATGCTGGAACAGGTTTCCAGTGAAGGGGAAATTGTAACGCTACAGAATACAGAGGCATTCTATACAATTGTGAGCTTCCAGTTTTATGGCAACAGTTTGATGAAGAACCACATATGGGTGTGATGGTCAGGTGTCCACAAACTTTTGGCCATATAGTGTACTTTAGACTCCCATAGACTTTCACTGCCAGTTTAGTGTGAGTAATGTTTGTGTGTGTGTGTGTGTGTGTGTGTGTGTGTGTGTGTGTGTGTGTGTGTGAGAGCAGTGAGCAGTCAGGACGAGGTGTGTGGCACAGGGCTGAAGGATCAGCAGGTTCTGAGTGTGTCGGGTTACTCTCAGCTCTTCCAGCACAGCGTCAACACACTCCGCTCACAGCTGGCTGAGAAAGGGGAAGGAGCCGAGCTGGTTTGGGACAAGGTCAGTGCGCACACACAGACACACACACACACAGACACACACACACGCACAGATGTATAATGGAACATTATGATCACTCATTCTATCTCTCAAACACACACTAACTCTGACCGGACAGTGTGAGCAAACAGACACACACACACACGGTTATTTTGATTAAGACGGTTTCACACTGGAGTGCTGATCACGCTAAACACAACTCTCTCGGTTGCCAGGATGATCCTCCAGCCATGGACTTTGTGACGGCGGCCGCTAACCTGCGCATGCACATCTTCAGCATGAACATGAAGAGTCGCTTTGACGTCAAATGTGAGTGTGTGCGTGCTCGCAGCGTGCGCTTTCTTTCTCTCTTATCCTCCATTAACTGTGAATCAATATTTGCTTCCAGTGGTTTCTCAGGTGGTACGACCTTGGCCTCGGTGTTGTATCTACATGGTGCAGCTGACCATTATTTGTGTGTGTGTGTGTGTGTGTGTGTGTGTGTGTGTTGTTTCATCCTCTAGCCATGGCCGGGAACATCATCCCAGCCATCGCCACCACTAACGCGGTCATCGCAGGCCTCATCGTGCTGGAGGCGCTCAAGATTCTTAACTCAGACTTCCAGCAGTGTCGCACGGTGAGAAACGTGTTTGTTTTGTTTTTGTTTTTTAAATATATAACTTTTTTTCTGCTTTTCTTAGTTTTTTTTTTTTCCTCTCTCTCCCACTCTTGGAGTGCCTTTAACCCTTTATCGCAATACACTGCCGTTCTGTTCTGGAAACCGACTTATCAAACATTTTCAGTCAGTATAAACAAACTAATTATTTTATCGCCACAAGACCATTGCACGATTAGTCAGGACACTGTTGGGTTTCTGTGTGTAGAGTATCGTGACACTGTGTTTAGCTGTTGGTGAGCAGGCCGATGGGAAAGTGGAGAGATGTGAGCCCCCTGGTGGGCAAACAATTCACACTTCTCCACAATAACATTGGTACAGAGATAAAACGGACAGCACAGCTAAAGCTTCTTCTTTAGTAAAACACCGAATACAACTGCCACGATAAAATTATAACATGTAAACCTAGTAGGCTAGGTAAAAAAGAGAAATACTTATGAAAAAACTTCAAACACTGCAAAAGATTTTCATTCACTTGTTACTGCACTGATTGAGTTTTTATGTGGTTTATCAGCCAGTAACCACAGAGAGTTTTGTAATGGTGGTGCTTTGCATATAAAGAATGTTCTCGTTTTAAGATTTTCCCCTCTAAATAAATATGCTCACTCCCCAATGCTTTACAAATAGGATCTGAGAGAGAAGATATTTCTCTCAGACTTTACAATAGCAAAATGCTTGGAATGTAACCTCATACAACTGCTCCACACCACGCCCAGTTCAACTGTTTAGTGAGGTATTTTGTGGTCAGAGGACTAGTATGCAAATTTTGTTACAGTTCTGTGCAAAAGTCTTAGGCACATGCAAAGAAATGCTGTAGAGCAAAGATGCCTTCAAAAATAATGAAATTAAGTGTTTCTACATTTAAAAAAAATCCTATAAAGAGCATTAAGTAGTAATAAATGAAACAAAGTCAATATTTGGTGTGACGATTTTTCGCTTTTAAAAAAAACCAGTATCTGAGGTGCAGTGTGTGCAGTTTTATAAGGAAATGAGCTGGAAGTGTTACTGAGCATCTTGCAGAAGCAGCCACAGTTCTTCTGGAGACTTTGACTGTCAACTCGCTTCTTATTTCTGCAGCGAAACCCAGCAGCCTTCATTATGTTTTTATCTGAAAAGTGTCTCTTATGGAATCTGCTGCTTTCTTTACTGACATACAAACATTTTTCTGGAACATTTAGTTTTGAGCTGGAAAACTAATGTTTGGAATCTAAAATGTTTTTGTACTGAATCAATAATGTAGAAGTTGTGAAATAAAAATCTATAACAAAGTTTGTACTAAAAAAAAAAATAATAGGGTGCTTAAGACTTTTGCACAGTCCTGTACAGCCCTAGCACTTGTGCTTTCTGCTATGACATCTGACCATTTCCAGTAGAAAAAAAGAAATGCTTTGTAGGTTAAAGTACAAGGAAGTTCTTTTCTTCGCGTATTCCAGCTTGTTAGGAAGTTGGGGTTAGAATGCAGGATTAGAGATGATGCACCGTCCCTGTAGCAGAAAGGGTTAAGGCTCAAGATCCCAACAGTGACAGCTTGGGCACTTAAACATTTGATGTCTAATACCTCTTTAAAAAGGTTTACACAGATGCATTTAAACAGCCTGCTTTTGGGAGCGAAAATGGCAAACTAGGGCTGTGATATATAATAATATGATATAATAATATGATAATATTGATATTATGATAAACTGTTGCAATACGTTTTTCAGAAATATAAATATCAGTTACTGGTTTTTTTATGTCAATGACAAAGCAGCTATGAATGTTTTAGATGTCAGTTTTGTGCAGTTTCTTTCCTTTTCTGTGTTGAATAATTTTTTCACACTCTAAAAAAATGATGTTAGTATTCTCACTTTTCCATAGCTGATTTATTTTTATGCAGCGTACCTGTTTTGCTGGCAGCTTATTAGCAAATCTAAATATTGCGGTTCAGATCATAGAAATGTCTTTATGTATCGTGATTGGTATCATAATTTGACAACGTAAACCAGCCACCAATTCAGATCTAATCTGGCATCCAGCAACCACAGCGCTAGCAACCACAGCGCTATTATTCATGAGATTGAATAATGAAAGAATTAATGATGCCTGGAAAATAAAAGTCAGCTTCAGTCTGGAGTATTACGTATGTCTCTTGAAAGCAAAATATTAGTGCTTTCTTTGGCTTTTTGTTCTTACGTCTATGATAACATCTCTGTGTAACTAATTATTAGCAATGTTTTTTCTTTCTCTCTCTCTCTCTCTCTCTCTCTCTCTCTCTGTCTGTCTCAGATCTTCCTGAACAAGCAGCCGAACCCCAGGAAAAAGCTGCTGGTGCCGTGTGCGCTGGATCGTCCCAATCCTAACTGCTACGTGTGCGCCAGCAAACCTGAAGCCACAGTTAAACTCAACGTGCACAAAGTCATTGTACAGACTCTACAGGATAAGGTGAGGCGTCAGGGACACTGCAGTCTGTGTGAAATCCTGAAGTATCAACGTCTTTAGTGGTGCGATAGCTGATTTTTCTTTGTTTATTAATATTAATTAATATACACAAAATTCTACATGACTATACATAAATGCAGAAAGGACATTGTTCATATCACACACTCCAGTGTCACCCAAATGAGGATGGATTCCCTTTTGAGTCTGGTTCCTCTCAAGGTTTCTTCCTCATATCATCTAAGGGAGTTTTTCCTTGCCACAGTCGCCTCAGGCTTGCTCACTAGGGATAATTTTCTAACATAATTTTCTAACATGTAGGACTGTTTGCATGTTTTTGTTTCTGTTCGAATGTTTTTTGTTTCTTATGTTCTGTAAAGCTGCTTTAAGACAATGTTCATTGTTAAAAGCGCTATACAAATAAAATTGAATTGAAAAAAATTGAATTGAATATTTGTACAAATAACCTGCATAACATGGATTAAAACATGGTTTAAGCCATAACATCAGGACAAATACAATATGGCTGAGAAAACCCATTTGGAAAACTGACTTTCGGTCTGTTTGTGTTTGGCTGGACCTCTCGTTAGTCATTTTATAGATATTCTGCTCTACGGGTCACCGTAGATCCTGGGGGCGGAGCTTTGTGAACATGGGTAGGAATTGGGGTGGGATCAAAAAAGCTGAGAAGAAAAAAAAAAAAAGAAAGAAAGAAAAATTTAACCTACCTGCTTAACCATTAGAGAGTTCATTATGAAAAAATGATCTAATCTTACCTAATGCACCTTTAAAGGACTTTTACTTTGTTCTCACATTGGCAGCTTTTTTATTTATTTATTTATTTTTCTTCCCGATTGGTATGTTGTACGTTTTGCACTTTTATTTATATGCTTTCTGGGTAAAAAGTAGCTGTTTTTGATGACCTCATTTATCTTGAGCTGGTTTGCCATCAAGAACCGCTACGTTTTACCCAGAAAGCACATAAAATAAACTAATGAAACATGGCTAAACTTGGAGTTAATGGTCTTTCATATGAAGCCATTATATTTTGTTTCACTTCTTGTTCCAGGCTCCTGCAGTAATCACCTTTAAGCTACTGATATATTAAAAACATTTATGTTTGTGTTTACTGGTCAGATCCTGAAGGAGAAGTTCGGCATGGTGGCGCCGGACGTGCAGATAGAGGACGGCAAGGGGACGATCCTCATCTCCTCAGAGGAAGGAGAGACCGAAGGTGAGCCTGCAGTTCGCCAGCAAACCTGTAGAGGGCGATCACTGAATGTCAGATTCTAGCGTTTAATTTTCTTTTATTCTCATTTCTTATATAGCAAGACTTATATAGCAAATGCTCCACAAAAAAAATATGATTTAAAAAAAAAAAAAATGTGTAATTGTTGATATGGTGATGTTTCCTGTATAGAGACATTTATTTTTTAATATTTATGGAAGGAGTCTCCAGTATCAGTAAACTGATAAGTACTACGATCCGTTATTCTTTAACAAAGAAAACACTGTATTGATTGGGAAATTGCTGTGGTATAAAAGGAATAAAACGGTTCAGGACATGACGTTATCGAAACTTTGGGTTCGTAACAGTAACAGCACTTCAACCATGTACCTTAACTCAGAGACCACTTTTTCCCTCTCTTATTTATTTATTTATTTATTTTATTTTTATAGCAAACAACAGCAAGCTTTTATCGGACTTTGGGATTCGGAATGGCAGCCGACTTCAAGCTGATGATTTCCTGCAGGATTACACACTTCTGGTTAATGTTGTGCACTGGTAAGAGTGTGTGTGTGTGTGTGTGTGTGTGTTTGGAAGAGATTATGTCAAGCCTGAGAAGTGCAGTGCTAATTATCTTGTGTGTGTTTTAGTGAGGAAATGCCGAAGGATGTTGAGTTTGAGGTTGTGGGTGACGCCCCTGAGAAAGCTCCACCCACAAGTGCTCCAGAACAAGAGAAGAGCATCACCAATGGCAACAAAGACTCCGCCCAGCCCTCTACCTCAACAAAAGGTAAAGTTACAGCTTTAAACCCCACGTGCAATGTGTTCAACCTCATATACACCATGAGTGACCACTTTTTTATATATTAAATATTAATATTGAAGAGGGTGTGAGTAGTGAGTCTTCCAACACGACCCTAGTTTTAATCTAATTGCGCTTAAATAAATAAATAATAAATATATGATACCTGATCTCCATCATCTTCAGCTTCACCTCTTGGGGGGGAAAGACACAATTTTGATGGAAAAATCAAGCTCACATGATAAAATGGTTTAAGAAAGAAGTGACTATGTGAATTAGTTGTTCTGTAAATTTAAATTGAACCCGTTGTGTTTAATAATATATTTCTCTTTTTTCTTGTACTCAGCTGTGACTGAAGAGGATGACGTTCTCATCGTTGACTCAGACGAAGAACCTTCCTCCAGCACCATGGACGTTTCCACGGAGACCAGCAACCTAAAGAGGAAGCTCCAGGACGCCGATACGAGCGAAGCGGCGCCCAAACGCAAACGTCTCAACCAACAGCCGGCTGAAAACGACGACGACGACATCATCGCTCTAGACTAGCGTGTCCCCTCGTCTTCCCTCCACACAGAGGGACTTCTGTTTGTATTTTTCATACTGTTCCCATTAACGACCTTGTGTAAATATATGTGTACAAAAACCGCTGAGCGCTTCATCGATGTCTCTTTCTTCTATTTCTTTCTATTTCTTTATATTTTTCCAACCAGAACAAACAGACTCTCAGTGTTTGTTTAACAAGGACTTCTCCGATTGCTGAAATGCTTGCTGAAATTGTCTTTCAGAGTAAGCATTACGGTTATTAAGATGTATTTCCTGTTTGGAGGAGTAGAAGGCTGAAGGAAACACGTAATGTATTTTGGTGTGTTTTATCATCACTTTTGAAGACGTTCCATATTTATTATTATTTTTTTTTATGAACTTGCATAAACCACCAGAAGCAGGTGCTCATTTCACAGTATTTTTTTTGTTCAGTCTGTTCAGCAAGCTTCTCTCTCCAACATAAAATGTTGTATCCATGTTTTTTAATACAATTTGATGGCAGTTATTTATTCTCCCCACGAGTTGTCTTGTGTTTTGTTCCACTCAAATGAGATTCTCAATCTCAGGTATTAAAGACCTTATTTGACTCTGATTTAATCAGATTTATGGATGTAAAGTCTAATCAGTTCCAATCCGTGCACCAGTCTCAGTATTTATCATAATCAATGGGCTGTGCTGTTACAGGAAAGTAATCAACAGTAGGGTGATGTGATGAAGCGGAGTCACTGTTGGCATCCTGAAGTTGATTATTTTCCTATAACAGCATGTTCCTAAGTGTTTTTTTTACTCTTATAAAACAGCCATTTGCCAATGATTGCACTTTTTTTAAATTTTTATATCCATTTTATAATTATATTCGATGTTGTGTAATGTCCGTGAAACAAGCGAGTTCCTGTTCTCGCTTACGCTATTAGAGCTATAAACATCGTTCCCTTGCCAGTATTTCGTTTTATTCTCTGTCTTCAAGTTAATAAGAAACGCAGCTTGTCATGTTACTGAGAAACCTGGACGTGTAAAAGACTTCACTGTGTTGGAAAACAAGCTGACTAACAAAACACTTCTATAAATGCTTATTTAACATCGTAACCGGGAATGTTACACAGGTTTTTTAATATGACGAAGAGAGGAAGGAAATCTGGATGGTCCAGTAGATCCTTGGAGTCTAAGAGCTTTAAATCAAACTAGTTTCTCAGTACTAAGATGTATTGCACTTTATATCAACAGTTCTAAATCACATCCTTTAAATCTGTCATTCGTACATCAGGGAGTTGATCATTTACCGAGATGTACGTCATGTCATCTCTGGAGAAGTTCATACATGGTTGAGTTTTAACCAGAGAGCTGCTGAAGAAATAAAATTTAGTGCATCTGAATAAATTTTCTCCACTCTTAAACTGAAAAAGAATGAATGGTACATTCTGTGCTTGAGACTTGAGACCTGAACCTTGACCCGTTTAGTAACCAGCCTCACAGTGTAGTGTTATTATCTCGATCACATGAGATGTCTCAATGCTGGATGAAAACACCGTGTTTCTCTGAACACGTGTTATAATGTTTACATCAGCGGTCTAAAAGTCCAGTCAGTGTGTTAGTACTCAGTGGGTTCATCCAGGTGCCTGGTGAGATGATGTCTGTTACCTAGTTGGCATGAAGCCTGAGCATGATGAGAGAGATGATGTTTGTTGTCATTCTTTTTGGTCCATAGTTTACAGGAAGTAGATTTTGTCCTTGTCTAAGTCCTATGCCTTTGTACAGCATGTATTATATACTGAAAAAAGGATTTTTATCTTTTTTTTTTTTTTTAACTACTATATTTGCATTTTGTTTTGGGCATCATGATTTCAGCTAGTCCCATATATATATATATATATACACACAGTACTGTGCAAAAGTCTTTGGCACCCTATGTTTTTTAGTACAAACTGTTAAAGATTTTTATTTTCTGACTTCTACATTATTGATTCAGTACAAAAACATTTTTAGATTGCAAACATTAGTTTTCCAGCTCAAAATGAAATGTTGAAAAATGTTTGTATGTCAGTAAAGAAAGCAGCAGATTCCATAAGAGACACTTTTCAGATAAAAACAGAATGAAGGCTGTTGGGTTTCGCTGCAGAAATAAGAAGCGAGTCGACAGTCAAAGTCTCCAGAAGAACTGTGGCTGCTTCTGCAAGATGCTCAGTAACACTTCCAGCTCATTTCCTTATAAAACTGCACACACTGCACCTCAGATACTGCTTTATTTTTAAAAAGTGAAGGATCATCACACCAAATATTGACTTTATTTCATTTATTACTGTTTACTGCTCTTTATAGGATTTTTTAAAAATGAGGAAACATTTAATTTCATTGTTTTTGAAGCATCTTTGCTCTACAGCATTTCTTTACATGTACCTAAGACTTTTGAACAGAACTGTGCATATATATATATATACACACACGCACAGAGAGAGAGCCCACAATATAATATATATTATAATAATATAATTTATATGTAAATACGTATATAACTTTTCTTTATTGTGTCCAAAAATATTACTTTTCCTAAGTGTTAATAGTACGTATTTCAGTCTATTAATCAGAAATTATTTAGTTTAAATTGTTTTACAAAACACAGTATCAAAATTAGATATTTTTGCACATTTTGTATACGTGTATATTTATTAATCTAAGGTAAACACTAACATAAAAATTTTAACGTTTTATGAAGATCTCCATGGAAACGCCCCTCAGAGGCGAAAGCTGATTGGACAACGGCGCTCCAATTTCCAAAAATAAAAAAGAATTGATTAAACGTAATTTATTTTTTAACGGATGAATTGAACAAGTTCCGTATTTATATCTAAATATTTATAAACTGTGAGAAAATTAATAAGCTTTATAAACTTATGAAAAGTAATAAGTAGAAACGTCGAGACTTTGGGTGACGCAATGCGTGCAGTTGCAACCACGCCCACTTTTCAAAATCCACCAATCGGTGGTCAAAACGTAACCTCGCGTCTGATGTTAGCCTCGCGAGCAGTGTTATGCTAGCATTAGCATAATATTGGTAGCCCTGGGGGAAAGGTGTTGCGTTAGTGTCTGGGCTTAAATTGACGAAATTAAGTCATTAATTAAATAACTTTTAAAAAATTGTCTAAGGTTGTTTAAGTTCAGCTTTTAAGCGTTTATTGCGAAGCTTGTAGGTGAACTGTGAGCTGTGTTCTTAGCCATGGTGGCCCTAACAGTGCTTGCTCGGCACCTCCAGAGGCACCTGGTCCGGCAGGTTCGGCAGGTTCGGCTCCCGGTTCCGCAGCGCTCGGTTCCGGTCCGCACATGTAACCTGTCCGCCTGCTCCAGCAGAGTCGTCCTGTCCCAGAGTAAGTTCCATTAACAGCCTTTCTTCTTTCAGTAATGTGGACATATTACTGTTATGCATGTATTATTATATGCAGATGATTTGAATAAAACAATCTTTATATCTGTTTTGGTTCTAAGCATAAAGCTCCACTTTAGTGGACAGATCTAACATTTCCACAATGTTCTGATTCTTTTGTTGCAAATATAAATCTTACAGTAAACACATTTTGCTCTCCTGATCAAATGTACAATGTCTTGCGTAAGTATTCAACCCATTCTTGTACCTTTCCACATTTTGTAGCGTTACAGCCTGGAACTGAAATGGACTTAACTGCGAATTTATGTCTTGAATCTGCACAAAATAGCCAACGATACTGAAATAGGGGTTAAGTCTGTAAAGTTTGGCAAATTATTTGGAAATTAAAAAGGTAAAAGTGAAAAAAACATAACACTCCTAATCACCTGGAGAGCACAGTGAAGCACGGTGGCGGTGGCGTCAGGTTAAAAGGCAGTATAGTTTGCAAAACTGTTTACAAATTGCAAAATGTAAACGTTTTGATTGCTTTCCTGTTGCTGTGAATCCCGTGAAATTAGTTTCCAGTATCCATCAGAAGTGACATTACTTGTTGAATGGAGTTGGATCTGTGTGTGCAATTAAAGTGTCATGTGATCTCAATAAAAATACAATCTGTTCATGGAAAAAAAAAACCCAGAGTTTCTCAGAGAACTCACCTAAGTAAATAGCATCATAAAGACCAAGCTGCTATTAAAACTGGAGGTTCTGGGAAGGTGTCAGTCAGGGTTCGGTTATACTGTCGCAGGTATCGTATATCTAATCCCTAAAAGATAATACAGTGATGTCATTATGTGGCCTTTTGCTTTTCTTTGCCGATATCCTGCAAAAAAACAAACTTGTTTACGTCGTGCCTCCTGTTTGTGTGATCTTGCCAGCGTGACGAGTGCTTTTCTGGGAAAAGGAGCTGCTACATGTTCAAAAAGTTCCCACAAGACATCACAGACTAATTTGTGTATTCGTTGAATCTTTATACTCATTTGCATATCAAAATGTGTTACATAAAGAAGGAATTTTTCTGAAGACGAATAGAACAGAGCAGAATAGAACCATATTAATGGTATTCTTTTATTTTATATTTCTTTAACATGCCATCCATCACCCAGTATGTCTGAATGTCTTAGGATTAAAGCAGATAAGCTTGTAGTGAAAACCTTGCAGCATTTTCAGCACATTGCAGATTTGTTGTTAGGTCAACATTAGAGATTAGCACTGATCACTGCATTACAGTGTGTTCAAGATCAAAGCAAATTTCTTTGAGCTTATCTTGAAATAAATACAGATACTGACTGAAACATATCAGCGTCCATCTGGCATGTGGTGTCGTAATGAGCTCTAAATTGATACCGTGTGCTCTAACAGTTGCCTACTGTACAGATAGCATGTGAGACAGGAAGAGAAAATGACACACACTATATATAAAACTACAAAATGTTTATTTAGACTGTTTTTACTTTCCAAAACCTCATATTATAAAAAATTCTTGCTAAAAATAAAATAGAAAGCTGTTATTTTTAACGTCCTCTCATACCAGGTTGTTAGTAGGTGAAAGCAAATAAAACAGCTTTCTGCTGTTTTAACGTTTTTATCTATATTCAATATTTGTTTCATTTATTTGGCAAGTGGCTTTATTTAAAGAGCTTTAGAAGTGAGGAGGAAGAGCTGTGTAAGTTAAGAGTTAAAGGAGGACTTCGGTTCACCCATATGTCTTCAATTAGCTAAGACATGTTTGGTGTCCGATGCAGCTAACAAATATTATAATGTCTATCTCACTTAAAATCTTTTCTGTAAATAGATACATGCCTGAAACTTCATAGACTTGATTGTAAAGACATAATCAATCAAATTTTGTAAGAATGCATAGGTAAGCCCTATTCGGTTTGGATTAGTTTTTCAGGAGAACGCTTGTAAACAGGGCTATAATCAAGTTAAAGGGGCAGTTTGTAATTATTGGAGCCCTCTGCTGGTTGCGGGATGAATTGCAATTGTGATGAAAACGTGGATGAGTTCCTCTCAACTGACTCCGCCCCCTCACCATCAAATGCTTCATGAGTTTTTATTTAACCGCAGAGAATCGACGGATGTGTCCCCGGGGCCCAATCACGTCACATCATATTCTTATGAGATCATAAAAACTCCAAGACTTTGGTGGAAAACCAAGCAAAGGAGCAGAAGTTGAGCTTTCACATGATGTCTAGTTTATGTCCGTATATCAAGCAGAAGTAGAGATTTTGAAAATCACACAAAATTATTTACTGCTTGTGCAACTGTTACTCATAAAAACAAGCAGAAAAAAGCTCTCAGATCTGCTGGATATAAACTATCGATGCATTTACTCCGATCAGTCCCTTGACCAATCAGATTTAGAAATGTTTACATTATCCAGAACAATAAACTCATCCTCGTGCTAGTTCACTAGGTCAGTGTAAAACCCTGCTGGTGATGTCTTGTGTTTTTTTTTTCTGTACTAGCAAGTGCAAATTTAAGTGCTTGGTCAGGAAGTAGATCGTTAGTTATCGTTTGAAGACTCGCGGTTAGTATTAGTCACCTCATCCTCTTGACGAAACAGATTTAGTAACACGGCAGAACGAAGCTTTTGCGACAGTAACGTATTTGAAGTGAAAATGATTCGGAGCATTGAAGCATTTGACACTGAGCTCTATACTAACTATACTGATTGGACAGTAATGATTCTCACGCCACTCGCATGTCAGCTGAGTGGTTGCTTTTTTTATTGCTTTCTACAGATGACATTTTGTAATATAGAAATCGAAGGAATGACCAAAAGAAAAAAAACCTCCTGTACCTGCTCTGTTTTAATTGTAGTTATGGTGTTGAAGGAAAAAATAACTTTAAAAAAACTTTGTTAAGGGTGTTTTCCTCATTTATTCAATAAAAATTAGATTCTTTTTGGTGGGTTTTGTACTCTGTGGCATCAGTACAATATCTAAGAGTAAAAGAGAGGTTTTCAGGTTTTGCTGCAAAAATATCATAGCAAACACTTGAGGTAAAAACATTTAAGGAAGTATAATAGTGCACAACTATCAAATATCAAAATCTACTGCAGAATGTTCAAAGATACCACAGACTCCAGAGGGTTAAGGGAAAGCGCCAGTCAAGGTGTTCAGTTGGGAAACGGAGCTCGTTTCCGGGCTGGAAAAATGCAAGGAGAAGTTTGAAATACACAAACTAGTAGCATGCTTTGCGTGGCAGTATTGAGAATCAGCGTTTCGCTAAGGCATCTGTGAAGCTATGGGATTATTCCACATCTAAAATCACCTTTAAATATTACAACCATGATCTTTGTTTAAAATGGAAGTATATTATCATTTACATAATACATAGAACAGTTCTGCTTATTGTGTGTCTGTGTTGTGAATATAAAAAATGTTGCCTGTTGTCATCGTGTCCAAGATGGCCGACACCCAAAGCGTTCCAGCGTTCCAGCGTTCAGCTACGTTTTACGTTCAGCTGCGCAGTAAACCTTTGTTCGTGTTTATAGTTAGCAGGAATTGACTTACTTTACACGCTATAGCGTTTTTACACCACAGCGCTGTTGAATTCTGGATTCTGATTGGTCAGATGTTGGTCAGGTGTTGATTAATTTTTAAAAGGAGTCTCCAGTCTCCAGTTTTTTATTGAATTAATAAAAAAGTTAGAGAGAGAGAGAGAGAGAGAGAGACTGGTAACAGCTATCCGCTATAACGTGAAAACCCTGACATGTCCTTTTTTAATTAATTATTAATTGTAATGGTTGGCAAATTGCTGTTGCATAAGAGGAATAAAACACTTTGAGATGTGCTGTTTTCCTGTAACAGCATGACTGAGTGTTTTATTCCTTATTCCTCCTCAGTTATGTCTTGGCTGATGGATTAGGTTTTGTGGAAGTGGAACAATCCCAGTTATTTGTGCGCTATTTGCAGAGCAGGCTTTATTTTTACTCAAGACCGTGGCTGACTGTAAAGCAGGCTGTATTTTGTAAAGGTAGTTATTTTTGTATTTTTGTCCTGCTGGCCCTTGAAGTGGCTTGGAGGAATTACAGTGTTAACTGCTTTTCCAGTGACCTCGTTTAAAAAAAAAAAAAGAAAAAACCTTCCTCCTCGCATTCCTGTGGCTTAAATTTAATTCAGTGAAACGCCTTTTGCACACACACTACAGTCACATGTGACCATATAAGCACAACGCAGAGAGTCACATCTCAGGAACAGTCTCTGTGGAGAGGTTATGTTCTAGCGTATGCTCTTTTCTTAAACTTTTCCTAAACTTGTAGGCTTTTGGTCTCAAGGGAGCGCTGCTGCCAAGAAAAGTTCCTTCACTGGAAATCAATATTGCGTCGGATTGAGTTCCTGCTGCAAAGCCAGGTTTTTTTTTTTTTTTCTTTCCCCTCACCACATTCAGATGACGTGTCTCTTCCTCCAGCTTTATTTCACGGATCCTTCATGAGTCACGTTCTCAAAAGAGAAGTTTCTTTCCTCTCTGATTTCACTCGTGGCACGTTTAAAAAAAAAAAGGCGTCTTTCCTGTTCGCTTTGTCGATCCGGTGAAGTTTTATTTGTAAAATGATGTGTCATAAAGCGTGCGAGGCGGCGGAATATATTAAAAAAAGTAGGTGGTTGTTTTATGTCTTTTTTTTTCCCAGCAAATGTATTTTTTTGTTGTTGTTGTTTTGTTTTGTTTTTTGATCAACTGGATGTCTGCATGTTTTTTTTTTTCCTCACCTCAGTGCACCCGATGTGGCAGGAGCCTCTGGAAGTGCCCGGAGGAGAGCGCCAGTCTCCCATCGACATCAGCATGCGTAAAAGCATCTTCGACCCGAACCTGAAACCGCTCGTTACGCAGTACGACCCCAGAACCTGCCAGCAGATCTGGAACAACGGATACTCCTTCCTCGTCGAGTATGACGACACGACAGACAAGTCCAGTAAGACAAGAGCGCATGGAGTATTCTGATAAAAATACAGTAAAATTAAAAATCCTGAAGGAGTTGTTGGTCTAATTAATTTAACAAATGTAGCATGAGTCGATCATTTTAATGGCACTAATAACATCAACAACTGAAAATTCAGTAACCAAGAGCTGATTTAGTAAAAAATATAAATACAGTAACAGCTGGTTGTTAAAAAAAATCACATCCTGTAAGAGAGGATTATTTTTTTATAATATTTCCTGATCATTTTTATAGTGTTTCTTTTAAAATTGGTAATACTAATAAATAATTATTAATATTAATAAACTGTACTGTTTTTACAGTTACGGTTAGGATTAAAGTGTGATCATGGTGTTAATTTGCTGGAGTAATCGTTGTGTCAATGGAAGGTCTTCACAAGCTGTGTGTGTGTGCGTGTGTGTGTGTGTGTGTGTGTGTGTGTGTGATGCAGCACTGCGTGGTGGTCCTCTGGAGGATCAGTTCAGGTTGTGTCAGTTTCATTTCCACTGGGGAGAGAATAACTCCTGGGGCTCTGAACACACTGTGGACCGCCAACTCTACCCCGCTGAGGTAATGGCTCCTGAATCCTGGATTCTGATTGGTCAGCAGGTGTTGATTAATGTTCAATAACAGCAGCTCTGACAGTAGTGCAGCTTCAAATCACAGGTTTATATTAATGCGCTCATTCTGATACATTATGGTTTCTATAGTAACAGCTCATTCACAGGGACATGTACGGTGGACACGCCACATAAACAGATTTAAAAAAAACGTGTTGATATAGTGAAGTTTCCTGTAAGGAGATGTTTATGTAACATTTATGGAAGGAGTCTCCAGTGTCAGCAGTCAGAGGTAAAGCTGTAACTTTAAGTTTTACGACATCATCAGGACAGAAGAGTTTACACTTTTACAGTTTCTGGGTAACATGACAAGCTGCATTTTTTTGGTTGTTTTGTTTTGTTTTGGTTGGGTTTTTTTTTTCAAGAGAGAGAAAAGAGATGTTGGTGAGGGAGTGACTGTAGCTGCTATAACAAAAGTTCAATGTACATTCAACAACATGACATGACGTCTTTAAAAAAAAAAAAAAAAGCATAATAGTTTGCAGATTGCTGTGGTATAAGGGGAATAAAACACTTTAATTAGGAAAATAATCAACTTTGCAATTATTTTTCAGACAGTGTGTGTGTGTGTGTGTGTTAGTTTCTGACAGTCCTGTACACACTGCAGTGATGACAGTTCTCCATCTGAGCACAGTCATAGTTAAACAATAAAACTTTAATGCACGCAGAGATAATATTAGTGGCAAAAAGACCTGTGTGTGTGTGTGTGTGTGTGTGTGTGTGTGTGTGTGTGTGTGTGCGCGTGTGAGACTGCCATGTGAGTATAGGACGGAACGCAGAGGCTTACAGGAAAGTCCTCTATTTATGAAGTGGAATGTTCTTAGTGAAATGCTTTAACCTCCAACAAGGGCATGAGTTCGTGCACACACACACACACACACACACACACACACACACACACACACACACACACACACACACAGTGCACAACCAGGCCTCATGTGTGTCACTTTTTTGACCTCCCCATTGGGATTGTGAGCCTTCTAAAGCTTTCAGCACTCCCTGTGTGTATGTCTGTATGTGTGTGTGTGTGTGTGTGTGTGTGTGTGTGTTTGTTCCAGTTAGGTCTAGAAAGTCACATTTGTGGCTGTGTATGCGGTTTCTCCAAAGCCTGTACGTTGTGGTATGCGGTTACAGGGAAATAATCAACGATAGGGCGGTGTGATGAAGTGGAGTTACTGTTACTCCCCTGAAGTTGATTATTTTCCTATAACGGAATATCCCCTTCGGCATGTTTATTCCTCTTACACCACAGCAGTTTGCCAGTTTGCAGTTGTTTTTTTATTAAAAAAATCATGTCATGCTTTTTATCATATGTTAATATGACAGTTAAAAAAAAAAGCAGCTTGTCATGTTACTGAGACACTCCAAAGTTAACCTCCTCTGTCCTGAAGTTGTCAGAAAGCTTCAAGTTACAGCTTTACCACTGAGGGTTACAAAGCGCTGACACTTCCTGACAAGTCCTTGTGAATGATCTGTTGTAGTTACAGAAACTATAATCCGTTAGAACAAGTGCATTAATGTAAACCTCTGATTTGCAGCTGCACTACTGTCAGAGCTGCTGTTGTAGAAAATTTCAAAACTTTGCATGTTAAATATCACAATATATCGTAGAATCGATTATCAGTGCATGCCTGCTGTATCTCAGGTGTATGATTAAAGACCTATTTTTATGCATTACTAAGAATTTCATATAAACATGCACTCCTGGGCAAAAAAAAAAAAAAAAAAAACTGGCCCAAAATGGGAAAATATTAATAACAAATCATTGGTCAGGAAATGAGCAAGAATGAAACAGATAGATAAAGGAGATTAGCATGCGAGAGCTTTTCCCTTTGATTTCTGTATATGTTTAAGCCTCGTGGTCCTTGATGGGATGCATCAGATGCTGCAGATAACCATATAATCATAATCTTTTAAGAAAAAAACCATCCCAAAAGATATTTTTGGAAAATTTTGTACACCCAGACAAGTTAGTTTGAATTTTACATCAAACATTTTAATCATTATCATGATTTTACCTTTGCATACAAGAAGACTATAGAAGTGAATTTCCCTGTTTCTAGCTTTTCCCCAAACAGCAAAAGGAAACGAGTGAATGGAGGCACAGGAGCTCTCAGGACTGCATCTGGTTCATTCCTGCTGATGTTCTGACCAATCATTTGTTGTTAAGACCATTAAAAGCTTCATATTTGCCTTTTCAAGTCAAATCAAGTGGAGTTTATTGTCATTTCAGCCATATACAAGTACATAGTGAAACGAAACAACGTTTCTCTAGAACCAAGGTGCTACATAAGAAACACAGAACAACACAGAACTACAAGGGACTACATAAATTATACAATAAATTGCACAAGTGCAAACAAGTGCAAACAAGTGCAGACAGCACAAGACAGCACAAGACAGCACAAGACAGCACAAGACAGCACAAGACAGTACAATGACTACTGGGACAGACAATGGGCATAGTATGTCCCAGTGCAGCGCCGACCAGTACACAGTTCTGTTTGCCCAGGAGTGTATGCTGGTCCATATACATTGTGTGTGTGTGTGTGTGTGTGTGTGTGTTTGCTTCATACCACTATAAGCTGAGAGTGAGTGTTTCCAGTGTCTCTCTTTTTGCCCTTATTCTCTCTGGTGTTCTCTTTCACTCCGCTCTCAGTCTTTTATTTCCCCGGATGAATAGAGTCCAGTGTGGTTGAATGGCTTCTTTGTTCGGATATTGTGTCGAGACTGAGGAGTGGTGTTACAGGAGCAGTTTGAACAGCTAAAAATGAAAAAAAGACACAATCTTCCCCTTTACCCCAGAGGTAGTGAATCAATCAAGACATGTTTTATGTCCTTAGTTGGCTTGTTTATAGTTTAGACAAAAATTTATAGCTGCCACTTTATACTGATACAGACTGCACGTCAGTTGAATCAAAGCTGGCGTGCGCGCGCGCGCGCGCGCGTGTGTTTGCGCGCTAGGCCAAGAGGTATGTTTCTATTAGGGATGTAACTGAATACAAATACATGCGTTCTAAAAAAATAAAAACACACATATGAATAGTAGACAGACTGCTTGTTTTTGTTTATCTTTATCTAACGCTTGCCGCAAAGTTTCAGGCTAGCTGTGTGCATCGAGACTGGGGGAAAAAATTTGCGTGAGATTTTGCCTCTCATGTGGAACATGTAAAGACAGATCACGGGCAGGGTTGCCAGATCTGCACGAAAAGACTTGAAACTAGCCCTGAGCAATGGAAGACCTAGACTTCTTTCTCAGTTTTTGCCTGGAAAACAAGTTAACCATGGTGTGCGCGCATTTCTTATTTATAGTATCTGCAATACGCAGACAGAGAGCCTGTCACCCCGCTCGCTGGACAAACCCCATGTTCAGTAACACGATACATTCTTAAATGTCCGATCTCCATCATTGTGAAAAGAAATCCTGTCTGAAAATAATTCAGGAATTATAGTTTGATTCTGAGCAGCACTGCAAGTAAAGCTGATAAAATACTATCAGATGGATATTGTTGACAACTATTAATGACAAGTTTCTTGATTTGAGGAGTCAAAGGGTGAGAAAACCTTAATTTTGTTTTTAGTTTTCTTAACTTCTTCTTAACTTTAGTTTTTAGTTTTCATTGTTTATTCCAAATAGGTGTCAGAAAATTCGATCATTCTTTTACATAATCTCCACTTTGTTCAATGCAAGTGTACCAGTGCTTAATGAGTGTCCGGATTCTTCTAGAAAAAAAATCGTTTACATTCTACATTGTCGCATTTCCATTTGACTCTCACAGTTAGCTTGCTACTCAGTCACATTAGATAGAAGACAGAAAGCTTGCTAGAAAGTTCCACAAGTCGTCTGGTTCAGGAATTGAATAAAGATAGGTTCTGCAAATTCTGCACTTCTTATTCCTTCTTTTGCCCACTTCCACTTTACATCTGTCTGTACATATGTGTATAAAAGAGAAAGATGCCATGCCGGGGTGTGTGTGTGTGTGTAAAATATAACTTGTCCTGCTCTCCTGCAGCTCCACTTGGTCCACTGGAATGCAGATAAATACGCTTTGTTTGAGGAGGCCGTCGTGGAGGAGAATGGATTGGCTGTTATTGGCGTCTTCTTGAAGGTACTGCATCTGATATCTTAACAGCCAGACAGCACCCATTTCTTTTTTTATAGATGTATTTTGACACCAAAATGTACTTTGGTCTTAATCATGATGAGTCAGAAGCAGGAACAGAAAATGATCTCTGTCTGTAGATCTGCATCATGGTTTAACCCAATTATGGGTACTATACCTAGTTAACATGA
The DNA here is from genome assembly GCF_027358585.1 of Pangasianodon hypophthalmus. NCBI lineage: Eukaryota > Metazoa > Chordata > Actinopteri > Siluriformes > Pangasiidae > Pangasianodon > Pangasianodon hypophthalmus. The sequence continues at coordinate 28,388,128 of NC_069716.1, forward strand.
AACATATTGCTTTACACCACTGAATTCTCAAATCTCATATCATACGACCTGTCAGGGAAAACCCAGACTAATACTATAACAAGTAAAATATTAGTTTACATATCATTATTATTATTATTATTATTATTATAATTATTACTATTATAATACCTTTTCTTATTATTCTTTTTCCGCTTCTTCGTCTTCTTCTGGCTAGGGTGTCTATGGCAGCCCATAGAACTGTGTGGTAAAAAGTTGTGAAATTTGGCTCACTGATTGGGGAGGGTCTAAGGAACGTTCTGACCAAATTTGGGCCAAGTGCTCCAAATGCCTAGCGCCACCATCAGGTCAAATTTGGGCCTAATATGGAAGTATGTTTATGGTTATAACTTTTGAACCATGTGTCCAAATTTTAAAAGCCAGCGTGCTATGACATCAATTTCCCTCTGGATTTTGTTTTGTCAAAAACAGTTTTCGCTACTTCTTCTACAAATATTTTCCAGTCATCACCAAATTTGGCACACATCATCTTCAGAGTAAGCCTCACAAAAGTTTTCAAAATAATTTTGATTACTCCAGACAGTTTGCCCGTAATGGGCCAATGAACAGGAAGTGCGACTGTATCTGAGCAGCAACATTGCGCACTGACACAAAATTTGTTACGCATCTTCAGGACAATGCAACAAATTTTTGCCACCTACTGGTCAAAAGTTTCTATAACATGCTAAAAATCTTTACATCTAATTGCCATTTTTGCTACTCCTCCTCCAAATTTTGTCCAATCTTCACCACATTTGGCTCACATCATCTTGAGACCTGTCTGAACAAAATTCATCAAAGGAACTCTGATATTCAAAACCTTTCTCCCATAACGGACTGGCAACTGCGTGAAACTACAAATCACTCTTGAATCCCTTTATGGCTCTGCTTTCCTGTGATTGCTTATGCAGCAATTGTAGCGCATCTGTGAATGTGTGGCTCACCGAGTCTGGGTGCTTGGCCCCCTGAAAATCCTGCTTGCAGCTTTAATTATTACTAATATTATTATTATCATTATTATTATTATTATTACTGCTACTACAATTGTGCTCACAATGTTATTCACCATATACGGTTTTCCTTTATGTCTGAATAATAATGGTTGCTTTTTGTCCTTTGTTTAGGTTGGGAAGACACACGAGGGTCTGCAGAAGCTGGTGGACGCTCTACCTGCCGTCAGACACAAGGTGTGTACCGCCGTTTTAAAACCTGCTGTTTTATGGAGGTGGAGGTTTAATCAGAAGCTCTGCATCTGTGTGAACTGTGTGAACTGTTTTGTTCCATAAAGGATTCTGTAAAAATGAAATACTTATTTTAAATGCATTATCGTTTCTATTGCTTGTGTTATTCTCATGGATCAGACCCTTCAGAAAGGGGCGGAGTCAACTCTGTTTTCAGAGGAGGCTAAAGTCCTTTGGTTCTACGTACTTTTTATGAGTCAGCTATGTTGAGTATTGGCAATTTAAATGGAAAAGGCACCAACAGACTCAACAAGATCATCAGGAAGGCGGGCTCAGTCCTGGGGCTCAGACTGGACTCAGTGGAGATGGTGGTGGAGAAGAGAATGCTGACCAAAGTCTCAGCCGTCAGGACTGAACCCGCTCACACAGTCCATGCTGAAATCATTCCTCTGCAGAGTCTAATTACCAGCAGGCATCTTCTGCCTCGGTGCAGAAGGAAGTGCATTCTCAGGTCCTTCCTCCCGGCAGCTATTAGAATGTATAACCTGTTTGTCTTTAGATCGTCTGTTCAGCTCTCCTGTTCTTACATGCACAGATTACACAATGAACAGTGTTATAGCCTGCACACGACTGTACATCTGGATATATTCTCACTTACATGTATAAAACTATAAATGTACTACATACGTACATATTGTCTGTTTTCGTATTCCTTCTTGCCTTTCTTCCTCTGTCTCTCTCTGTTTCTCTCCCTTTCTCTATCTCCCTCCTTCTCACTCTTGTTTTCTCTCTCTCGTCTTTCTATTCCTCTGTTTGTTTCTCGTTGTTATCTCCCTTTCTGTGTATCTCTCTTTCGCTCTGTCTTTCTTTCTGCCTCTCTCTCTCTTGCTCACTCTCACTCTCACGTTCTCTCACTACACAGGACAGTGTAGTGGAGTTCACTAAATTTGACCCATCCTGCCTCCTGCCTGAGAGCATTAATGAGTATTGGACATACGCCGGATCTCTGACCACGCCCCCTCTGACCGAGGCCGTCACCTGGATCATCATGAAGCAGCCCATTGAAGTGAGCCACGATCAGGTACGACCAGAGACACGGACGAACGTTCAGAGCTTCTACAGGAAGTGAACTTTAAAAAGTTTTAGTATTTTTTTTTTTTTAAAACTAGCTTTCAGCTCTGTCTTGCAACACTGCAAAAAATGACATCTTATCAAGTAGAAATACCTTGAATAGAGTCAAATACATCTGGTATTTCCTGTTATAAGATTACAATAAACCAAATAGATTATTATAAAAAGATTATTAAATCTTTTTCAAGCCATTTGTACTCATTTCAAGCTTGAAATTTACTCATTTTAAGCATTTATTTCTAAAAAGAAGCAAAATTATCTGCCAATAGAATAAGAAAACTACAAGCATGAAATGAAGAATAATGTCCAGAGATAAGTTTAATGATCTTATATTTGGTATATTGTAATCTTATAATATAGTAATTTATATATCTTCAAGATATTTTCATTTGCTAAGATGACTTTTTTGCAGTGAAAAGTGTAGGCTTAGTCCAGGGTGAGCTCTAAATATCAATATTATATAATTAAAATGTTTCATTTCTGTTCAGAAATGACAGGGTTCAGTTTAATTAAATGTTTTGTGTAATGACCGGTAATTAAATGGCTGGTTCTGTAATTGTCCTGTGTGTGTAAATCGCCTCTTGACTTCTGAGGTCCAGTTTTATTTTAAAAGCAGTTTTCGTGCTTCTTTCACTGGTCAGAAGCTGCAAGCTCATATATTTAGTTTTTGTTTATGTCTGTTTTTTTCCCCATGCAGGACTTTCCCATCTGACCTATCCAAATTTTCTTTTTAATCAGTGACACACCCTCGCTCTCATTTTCTGTCTTTCTCTCTTTTTCTGATAAAACCATAACGGGTTATGATATTGCCAAGACATTTAAATCTATAGATCATAAATCACTTTTTTTTATAGGAAGGTACAGGAAAGAGTATATAAAAAGTAAAATTATCTGCCCAACCTCCCCCTAATGCCAAGTTAAAGTGGGACATCCTGCTTTCTTTCAATAACAATCAACAGCTTTTTCAGCAGTTTTGGTTCCAGAAGGAAAGTTCCTGCTCATTTTCTTCTCCACAGACTTTTCAGAAAATTTTTCAATAACGAGTTTAAAGCTACAAACCAAACAGCTACGAGATGAATCATGACCTCATTAAAATTATTTAAAGTTTGACGTGTATATATGTTTATTATTATTAGTATCTCGGAGTATTCCATGGTAACAAAGTGACCTTTTCACCACAGCAGAACAGTTCCACAAAGCAAAAATGGCATATCGGTAACTCCTTCATCACACCACTGTCGATTATTTTTACTATAACAGCATGACATGGAGTGTTTTATTCTGTATATAAAACTAGGCAAACTTTAAGGATTTTTCTGTTTCACTCACCAGGAATGTTTTTTAACTTTCTTCTAACAATTTTCTCATTACTAGTCTTTAGGCATTTCTGCAAATTTGTATCTATTTTTAAAGAAACACATCACATATAAAGCTCTCTTTGCGTCATATTCCCTCTCTCTCTTCCTCTCTTTCTCTCTCTCTCTCTCTCTCTCTCTCTCAGTTGGCTGTGTTTAGGAGTCTGCTGTTCACCTCGGCAGAGGAAGAGGCGCAGAAGAGCATGGTGAACAACTTCCGGGTCCAGCAGCCTCTAAAGGGCCGAACGGTTCGCTCGTCCTTCACCCCGTTCCTCCAGAACGTTCCTCCAGCTGACCCCTAAACCCTCATCCTGACCTTGTGAAGTACTGATGGTGTCATCTCAGTCTTATAAACGGTGATACGTGTCACAACATCTCAACATTTCAGCCCAGTTTACGACCAGGAACCCGAGTCAGGTCCAAAAGTCTGAGTCCTCTAACAAATACTGCATTTCATCACAAAGAAATACAGGTTCATTGAATAACTGAACTTCACTCAGAATAAATCAGGCGCACAGGATGTTCAGATACATTTAATTTCATTTAAATGGTTAGTAAAAGACAGGATGTTGTACTCGACTCTCCTCAAACACTTCGTGCCACTTCATACAGTTCCTGCAGCTTCTGTTCAAAGGGATTTAACTTTTAGTTTTCTTTTTACTTTTGGAGGGGATTTTTTTTTTCCTGAACGTATATGCATGTAGTAGCTGATGTATGATTGCGGTGTAGGAAATGTACAACTTGGCTATACACTGCCAGTCAAACAGTTTTGAGCCCTGAAGTTTCTAATCTTTTCTTAATCACTATTACATGATACAGAATAGTAGTTAATTAAGCAAAGGTAAAGAACTTGTTACACTCTCGCTCCCAGATCTTATTGTGACTCTAAATGAGGATTTTATTTTAATGGCAGGCGCACTTGGGGGATTAAGCTGTTAAACTGTAGGTAAAAGACTTATATACGGTACAGTGCTAGTGTTAACTACAGAGGTGCCATCATTTACGGTTCAGCGCTAGCATTTTTGGCCCCTCGCTGTTGCGCTAAGATTTTCTTTCTTGAAAGAAAAACTGATCGCAAATAAAATTCACCCAGCAGAAAAAAAAAACAAGTCACTGTATTTTGATCTGCGGATTCACAAACCAGTAGAAAACAAGAAGGCGGGGCACTTGTGTGTTTGGTCGGTAAGAAAAATAGAGAAGCTTCTTAATTATTAATTTGCTCTTCTATTTTTTTTATTTATTAATTAGCCATCTCAGCCACTCATATGTGCTTAGGGGGGTAGATTTTTAATTTTAGAGTAATTGCAATGAGGTCATTTGAGACTGTTCGACTGGCAGTGTATGTTCCAGGTTTGTTCAGGATTTTTTGGTGGTTTTATTTCGGCAAACCGCAGAAGGCGTGCCTTACTGTAGCTCTACAGAAATATTACAGATTTTCAGTTGGGTCACTTACAGAGACTGGAAAAATGTTATGCATGTGTGAATTTAACTTAAAACTAGAAATCTAGAAACTAAATAATGACTCTTTAATCCTTTCAATTAATTCAGAATGTTTCATAAGACACCAGGTAATTTCCTTGATTTTCTGCATTCTTCTGCAGTGACATGGCGTTCCCGATGTTACTGCCAACACTGCAAGAGGAAAAACTCATTTTTCTGAGACCAGTTTATCTCCTAATGCCTCTTCAGTGTTGATGAAGGTTTATTTCCAGTCTCTGTAGCCGTCCCTGCTTAAAGTTCCTCTTCGTACAGAAGAGAAATGATACGCTGACCTTCTCATGTGTTCTTCATTTCTCATACAGTTTTAATAACTGACCCTGCACTTGATGTTTACTGCCCGGGAAAACTCAGTTTAAACCTTAAACTGCACACTTCCTTTAATGATTTACTGTTAACAAGCGAGATTATTTCATCTCTGACCAATTAGCTCATTTAGATGATATCTGTTATAAAGATGATCACTTTATACATGTGTGTGAGGAAATAGCTGAGTTTATAATATAGTGGATTCACATGCAGGATGTAAACGAACTACCGTAAACACTAAAATACCGTATACAAGACATGCTGTAGTGCTTGCCTGATTTTTTTTTTTTTAATGATTTCTAATTACATAACTCTCTTACAAAACTGCACTGTAGCTCTCTGTAAGTATTGGGACAATACAGATGTTGCTTTTCTCCCAAAAAGACAGTACATCTTATACTTCATATATAGTCCAGAAATATATATATAAATATCTAACAATATAAAGCGAATTTGTGACTTCTGGTGTTCATTTATTATTAGAATACATAATTTTTGTTCTTTGTTATTATTAGTTAAATTTCTCTGTAGCTGAATTTAGATGAAATCCTAATTTTAATCTTAACATATAACAAGACAGAAAAAAACAAACTTGGACAAAGGTTGTATATTTGTGCTTAACATATTTTTTACAATAATCTTTTTTTTTTTTACTTTCTGTAGTAGACATTTGTATGGCATTAAGCAACATCGGGGTTCCTAACATTGAGCTACAGATGTCACAGAAACAGCAAAGAAATGACATTGTGTGGCCCATTCTGCCAATTTCAGATAGAATTTATAATCTAGAGTGACATTATTATCCAGAAAATACGGTAACCGCATTCCAGCCTGTCTCTTTGTTACTGATTTACTCATGTTTTATGGTGTTTTCGGTACTTTTTCTGCTCCCTGCATGTGTTATACAAATAATATATGCTGTATATCTATAGTTTATACGCTTTATCTGTACGTTATAGTTACATGATGTAGTTTTAACACTTGAACGTTGAAGCGATGCGCACAGTTACTGGTTCAGACTTTATTCCGTATGCAGCAGAGTTTGGAAAACCACAGTGCCTTTAGCGTTACGCTCCCACACGGTTTCGTTGCCCAACTGCCAAAAATCTGTCCTTCATTCCTTTTGATAATTGAAGACAGATCAGTGAGAGTAGTGCTGTATTTGGGTTTTTTTTTTTTTGTTTTTTTTTTTTTAATTATTATACTTATAAGGGCCACTAGAGGGCACTGGAGCTCCAGGAGAGCAATGCAGATCCTGTCTATTCAGATTCCAGCAGTGATCTTCTGCTTTTACACACGAACTGACGACTTAAATCAGAGGTCTTGCAGCATGAAAATCACCAAATGTGCCAGAACTATAGGTGCCCTACCCACTCCACATCCTCTCTCACACACACACACACACACTGGAGTTTAGTGACAGATCCGAACAAAGTTGACTTTATCACTACTATCATGTGATTTCAGTCCGTAGGTTTAGCGTACATTAGGTAGATTAGATATAAACTGTATTTTAGCCGAGACTGTTCTTTAAGTCTTGCATATTTACAGTTATTGACCAGGTTTAGCAGGAAATTACCAAACAGTGTTAAAATCTTTCAACTGACAGTGTGTAAGCTTTAAGATCTGCAAGTTACTGATTTATTACTGTTTAAACACTATTAATGCAACAGACATGACATAAACGCTTACAGTATGGAAATTAAATTAGGTTAAATATGAATTATTCTGCATAAAGACCTAAATCTGTGTGTCTTTAAGATTGATGAACTTGCTGCTCTTTTTCCAGTTAGATCTGGATTGTTTCCAGTATTTATACTTACATGAGGGTTTAATATGAGCCCTTTTAACTAAACATTTAACTAAAATGTTAACATAGTATTCAAAAACTATTTAACCAGTCATGTATATCTTTCGTTGACTATGGCTGCTGTCACACTAGTAACTTTCCTTTTTACAGAAAAAGTGTTGACAGGGTGTTTTTTGTGCTAATATGAAAAAAAGCAGCTCAAGCAACGTAACAGCGCTAACTAACTAGCCTAGCTTGTGTTCTAGATTAGACTTATTATTCTGTGTAATGCAGATTGGTGTAACTTTGGTAATGAGCAGGTTTTCTGTCTTCTCTGTAGCTTTGGAAGCAGAAAATCAAGAGAATTTAAGCTGCTTGTGCTTCTTGACTGTACGCAGAAGTGACGTCCTCCTCATATTCACTCACTAACAAGATGTTTTTTTCACTGGCACGTTGTCCTCCACATTTGCTTTACTCATACGCCCTCCAACTTAAATAAATAAATAAATAAATTTAAAAAAGAAGTAGAAGAAGTGCTTGATGATTTCTAAATTTTTCGACTTGTAGCAGATCCAGTGTCTGGGCCGCTTCTCTCAGGTGTAAACTTTTCAGACAGCATTTGTTAACTTTATTAACTGATATGAAGTAATGTATTGTTTTGTAAGATCACGTAAAAGTACTAATGGTGTACCACTTACAGTAAGCTCACCTCCAGTAACAGGAGAGATTAAGTAAGTTCTATGAGGTTCCTCTGGTGTAAACGCACAGCTTGGTGATTGACATGCTCCACCTCTCCAACCAAACACAGTCCAAGTATTTCTAAACTGCACTTGGAATCTGGATCTACAGGAGCAGGTATTAGGAAGAGGAAGGTCACAAAAGACTTAAATCCCGTAAATGTGATACACCTCAGCTGTTAAAAAAAAAAACCTGCCGTGTTTTATTTATATGAGGAAATCAGTGTGAGAATTGTGGTAACTCTGCTGTGTTTGTGAGGGAAAGTGGGCTACACCACAGTGACAAAGAAGTCACGCTCAGAGTAAATCCCTGATCTCTGATCAGTTTGTTCATGACCAGTCTTGCTCTAGTCATGGGTGAAGGCTCTGATCCTGCATCAGCTCTCCCGCTCCGAGTCGTCTTTGTTTCGGTCTGGACGCCATCCTGCTTTGTGGCTGAATAAAAGCATTTCTGTACAAACCCTTCCTCTGTGTGTGGCCTCCAGCCTGAAAAGGCCAGCTGGTCGTATGTGTGTGCGCGCGCGTGTGTGTGTGTGTGTGTGTGTGGGGACCCAATACTCAGTTCAGCCTCACTAACCCAGATTAGAAAGCTGGGACAACTGAAAAACCACCTGTCCTCTAGCAACAGAAAGAGTGTGTCCTGCTTCACGTGATTGTTTTCTTTTTTTATTTCAAGTTTAACCTGATGTTGTTCTTTGGAAGTTTGAGCGGTTGCCAGGTTGAAACAATCTGCTTTTTTTTTTTTTTTTTTTTGTGATTGCCTTACACTACAGTTTTCTTGGTTTATAATCGCTAATAATCAGTGTATAAAAAGATGATACAATCTGGCAACCTAGGGTTTCCTTTTCCTATTCTTCCTTTTGTGGGTTTTGTTTTTTTGTTTTTTTAAACTGATCTGTTTGATGTGGAACAGCCTGAAGTGTTTAAAATTCTTTCGACTGCATTGAGCAGTATCAGACATGCACAAACATTTGGGTTAAATTTTTATTTTTTTCTTTATATCACGAGATGTTACAGTTTGCAATGAACGCCACATTGGCCCAACTGCTGTTTGTGCTGTTTTGTCCATCAGTAGGGATGCACTGAACAGATACACGCCTAAATCTCGGGATATTTTCCAATCAATTCCTATTCCAACTTTACATTTTTTTATAAATGTAGTGTAATGTGTGAGATGCTCACTGACGCATGTGATGCACTGGACAGCATTTGTCTTAAAGTGCCCCATGAAAATTGATGTTTCAGACCTTTTTTATACAACTCTTCTTAATATACTCATTTTAAGCTTAGAGTTTATCAATTCCACGAAACAGTGACAAATCTTTAATTTTTAATTCATCCTGTAGTCGTCCAATTTGAGCTTGGTTCAAAAGTATGCCTTTAAATTCAAAAACGTTTCATGTTTAATGTTTCATGTATAATCCTCATGGACTGGTTCTGATCATTTGAGCTGGTTGTTGCCTCCAATCACATTACGCCTGTGAACATTTTTGATAGTAACAGCTGAACATGTTAAATCTCCTGGAGTTAGATCTGAAGCGTTAGGATCAACAGAAAATCTGTAAAAATGTCACTCCGAAGAACTTTCTTAAGCATAAGCAATAAAGATCTCGACTACATTTGACCCGACATTGTTGGAAACATTTCAGAAAGAAGAAAAGGTCACTCTTGGACATCAGCGTGCATCCCTATTTAATTACATATCCACTGGTCATTTTCTGTTTTTTGTCAGTTCTGCCTGTTTGAAAATAATCACGCACAATGTGTTTTATTCTTATCTTTATGTAGCCTAGTGTGTAAAGTTTTGTAGTGTTTAACCGGACTGTACATGTTGAAACTTTGTGTGTTTTTGCTGTCGGGCGTCTTCTCTGCTCTCGCGTTCCACGGGAATCTAAAGTGGGCGTTTATTCTGGAGGTTTCCCGGGGCATGTGAAGGACCTTTTCCCAGCATGCTCTGTTGTAGCAGGTGCTGACCGGGCACAATCCAGCTGCACTGGGTCTCTCTGTGAGAGTTTTCTCTACAAATATACACACCCCAGACGTCTACGCTACAAACGCTCATTCATGCGGTCCAAAAAAATGCTGTGTAGTAAAGATTCTTTGATGTAAAGGATGAAATAAAATCTAAACAACTCGAGCCCTGTTTCCTTGTCATGTGTTTCCAGCTGAGTCCAGACAGCTGTGAATTAAACAGCATTAAATAACATGTTGATTTTTTTATTAACTGTGCCTGTGTAGAAAATAGTGATCCTGCCTGAATGAAACACTTCACCTCTATCGTTAAGCCTGTCCAAGATCAGAACAGTGCTTTTTTTAAAATAAAATTTCAGATGATTAAGATTGAGAGTTAAAGGAAAATGGGTTTACACTCATGAATGATAGTATATATTATAATATATATATATCCTTTGTTGAATTAGACATAAAAAGAATGAAAAGTGATCAGTTGAAACAAATGTGAAGAAATGGAGGAACTTGGAAAAAAAAAACTTTTTATACCAGCAAACTTTGCATTTTTTTATTTATTTGTACACCATCCTGCTAAAAGTGCCTTAAATTATGGTATACTCCATGGCCTTTCAATTGGATAAATTAAATTCAAATGTAATAATAATAATAATAATAATAATAATAATAAGCATTGGTCCAAATAAAAAGCATTGGCCCACACCCCATCAGCCACAGCGTACACTAGATATGTTTTACTCACAAACAATCTGAACAAATCATTCTCAGTCACTGCCATACACTGAATCATTCCTTTCCTTCCAATTTCTGCTGACAGACTTCACACCTGACCAGAACTGACTCGAGCATCAGCAAATAGCCTTGATATATGAATATTCAAAATAGATTTTACACAGGTTTATATTAGTTTAAAAAAACAGACGAATATCAGTTGTGCCTATTGAGTTAGAGAGTCGTTTAGTCGTGACCAAGATTCGCTCCTCTTACATTCAATAGGTGAGTGTGTGAGTGAGTCCTTTAGTCAGGACCAAGATTCAGTCCTCATGTTTAGCAGTTAAGTGTTTGACCCAGGGAGTTTTTTAGTGTTTAGAGTCAGTGGGTTTTTCGGTCATAACTGTAATTCGCCTCTTTCGTATTCAGCAGGTCAGTGTTTGGTCAGCAACAGACTGAGATTCTCTCCAGTCTGAGAGTCAGCAAGTTTCTGTCACAGACAAAAAAAAATCACGTTGTGCAATTTTTTGGTCGTGAGTTGGAACACATAATGCGACAAAATGTCATCAGCAGCCAGTTTAATGCCACTGCAACCAAAGCTGGCCGTAAACAAAGTTCTGGCAGTCTGAGGATTTTTTAATTTAAAATCTCAGAGTATAAACGCTGCTATGAAGCTCGTCTAAAATCCACCAATAGGAGGACGCCAAACTCAAAGAACAGCTACAAATACGCTACTGGCGATGTAGAAATGTAAATAAAACATGCTAATGGGCAGAAAAAGCAGCATCAGATATTAATCTTTCTCAGTGAAAGCAATCCTGTAATCCTGTTCACCATATTTTCGGAAAATATGACGGACAGAACTGGCTCAGGCTGCTGTGAATTAGGTTTAGTAATTAGTAATATATTCTTTAAAAGAAAATAGAAAATCATGATGATAGTATAAACTGGAATAAATGGATCAACTGGATATAAACTGTCTAATTTAAACTGTAAACCATTTTAAATGAGCAAACACATCAATTATTATTGCACCTCAAAGAAAGCGTGTTCATGACAGCCCTTTTCTTCACAATAGTCCCTTTCTAGCGAGCTGGCGTATAAAAGCTGGGCTCAGAGTATTTAAAAAGGAAATCACACAATGATACTTGTGCTACATTGTTCTTCCACGACGGAGCGATGAAAGAACTGCAGAACTCGTACCCAGACAGTACTCGAGAGGAAGAAAAAGCGCAGGGCTGAGGGTGTGGAGGGTTTGGAGTTTTATCTCAACCTGCTTCAATAAATCTCCTGTTCCGTGTTTGTTGTGTTTGGTCCGAGGGGGGTTACAAACACACGGGTTTCCCATCATTGTGTGCTAGACCACCTTCTTTGAAGCCTATAGAAAAAAAGCAAATGAAAGACTTGTGTTGATTTGAGATTTCATTCCAGAAATCCAGCGTCTGATCTAAATATGGGGTTCTTGGGCCGTGTTTGCATAACTAACAAATGGAGAATGAATAAACTTAAGAAAACGAGTTGTATCTCAGGTTTGGATGCCTGGGAAATGGGAAGATGGATGAATAAAGTCAAGTTTGTTTATTATAGGCTTCTTTTAATTCCTGAGCAATAAAAAAACAGCTGATTTTCCTTCATGCTCATCAGTTCTAGATAAACTTTTGCCACACAAGCTGACAAACCATGGAAGTGGAAACCAAACAAAGGTCAAAGCTTAGTTGGCAGTTCCTCCATTTTATTTTTCTTTTATACTCTCCTCCAAAAAATGGAGAAACTGCTACTTAAGCTTTGCTATCTACTAGTAGCGAGACAAAAATATGTCAAATGTCAAAATGAGGGAAAACACCCCTCAAGAAAAGGTCAATCCAAGGAGTAAACCCCGTTTGGGTTGGCATACAGTAGGTGACGAAAGCAGATGTTTATTTTGTTTTTTTTAAACTGCACAATAAATGAAACAAATACCATGCATAGAGTTGTGCAGCAGGTTCCTGACCGATCCATGAACATGAATAAGAGTTCACTAAAGCAGTTCTTTAGCACTACACTTTTATAAAATGTAGAACCCTTAAGGTTTCTTCGTTGTCCCTCTGGAGGAACCCTTAAAGGGTGTGTGTTTGTGGGTGAAATCTCAGATCCTCTGCTTTGTGGTTGGTCAGCAACAGAAGAATGCTTAATGTGCAAAACACCTATACACAGGACACAACTTACACAGGAACTTGTACAGCAGATGCTCCACATAATCAGATTTTAAAAATTTGTTGCTATGGTGAAGCTTTCTGTCAGACGTTCATTGAACAGTCAGAGGTAACTCTGTAATCTTAAGTTTTCCATCACCTTTAGGACAGAGGACTTTACGCTTTACGCTTTCTTTGTAACATAACCAGCTGCATTTGTTTGTTTGTTTAGCTTTTTCTCTTTAGAGACAAAAACAGGAATAAAACAGGAAACTTCAGGGTGGTAACAGTAACTCAGTTTCTTCACACCACCTCATCACTGATTATTTGCCTATAACAGCATGACACATAGTGTTTTATTCTTTACGTAATTTACAGGGTTAATAAAGGATGTACACTGTATGGCCAAAAGTTTGTTCACCCCTGACCATCACACCCATATGTGCTTGTTGAACATCTCATTCCAGATTTATTCCCCTGTGTTTGCTGTTATAATAAGCTCCACTCTTCTGCGAAGTCTTTCCACTAGATGTTGGAGCGTGGCTGTGGGGATTTGTGTTCATTCAGCTACAAGCATTAGTGAGGTCAGGCTCTGATGTTGGGTGAGGAGGTCTGGGGTGCAGTTGGTGTTCCAGTTCATCCCAAAGGTGTTCAGTGGGGTTGAGGTCAGGGCTCTGTGCAGGACACTCGAGTTCTTCCACTCCAACCTTCACACACCATGTCTTCATGGAGCTCGCTTTGTGCACAGGGCCATTGTCATGGTGGAACAGGTTTGGGCCTCTTAGTTCCAGTGAAGGGAAACTATAATGCTACAGAATACAGAGACATCCTATACAATTGTGAGCTTCCTACTTTGTGGCAACAGTTTGGGGAAGAACCACACATGGGTGTGATGGTCAGGGGTGCACAAACATTTGCCCATACAGTGTATCTATTAGCATGTTCAGAGATCAGGGTTTACTTGTGTGCTATTTTCTCCATGAGAAGACCAGTGACAACCCCAGACACTGTGCAGCAGAGGACTGTCTCAACGGAAGGAAGGTCAGGAGATGGACTTTGTTGTCTAGTGAACATCGCTGTGTGTCTGCAGGGTCCCATCCTCTCAGACTAGCACAAATAGCATGTGTCTATTCCAAAAATCATTTCCCTTTTTTCACTTGTATTCCTCAGTGGACTTCCTTTTTTGCTGCTTTTTTGGAGAAAAGCCACTTTAGCTTTAATAAACAGGATCCCAAGACTTCTCAGAACTTCCGTCCATATATTCTTTCTCTGTTCGCTTACAGTGGAAAGGCTTTTTTTAGTTTTCCTGATTGTGCTCTTCGAGGACCCCTGCAGTGTGTTCTGGATTCAAGAAAGCATCTAAGGGTTGGGTGTAAATGCACATTCTCAGAGCATAATAGTTTTTACCTGAGAGCAAAGTGTCACCGAGAAAATTTCAACACACACCAGAAAAAAACAAGGCCCGACCATTATGAACAAACATATATGTCCAAGTTTGTCATCACTACCAACTTCCAGGAGCTAAAAATTCCCAGAACTGATAATATGAGCTTATATAATTTATAAACAATCAGAAATTAGACACCAATTATATTAGAGAGCTTTAATGTTATGATTATTGACAATTATTGAAACTCAGAATCAAATTAATAACCTAAGGTAATAATTCAAATAAAGCTAAATAAATAGACCCAATAAATTTTCCATCCCACATTGAGATGTGTTTCTTATAAGCACCACCTGCTTCAACTGTGGGTCTGCAAGTCAATTTTCAGGTTCAAAATGGGGAGAAATATCAAAACTGTGAAAAGCTCCTGTGAAATGAAAGACTTTGTAATGTTTTCAGTTGGGATAAAGGTCAAGGAGTGTCTTGACACATTCTTAAGAGGTCATTCCTACTACACTGTGAGATGCTGGGATTCCCACTACAACATACACTATACTGCCAAATGTTTGTGGACACCTGACCGTCACACCCATATGTGCCTTTTGAACATCTTATACCAGATTTACACCTTCTTTGTTGTTATAATAACTTCCACAGCAATAAAAATGTACAAATTTCCCATCCATCTACCTCTGCTAAACTAGGTTTGTGTCTCATGTACTCTTCTAGACCATTATTGAGTAATAACACTAACCGATTTCATATTACAGTTAGTGTTTGAATTTTAAAAACCTCTCATGTAGCCTTCAAAGCTACCGAAATGTCAGACCTGTTTCTGGATTTTCTAGATTAGTAAATACTTTTAAATGTAAGGTCGGAGTTTTAGATTTGGGACGCAGCTCATGACAACAGCTTCTGCATGTGCATGGAAAATCATGTGTGAAGTATAACCGAGACCCCTCTGCTTCACGTCGGGCCACATCACACCACCCCGGTGTGGATTATTTTCCTGCATCAACATGCCCCGTTGTGTTTTATTCATTATGTATCGTTCGAGGCTGGATGTGACAGTGGAAAGAGACACGCCCTTTTAAACACACCTCCTTTGTCTCGGGAATTTACTTGTTCCTTGTTCCTTATTTAAGTTTGGTAGACTGATGTTGCTGAAGAAGGCGTTGATATTTTCTGAGTCTGGGTCCTCATGTGATGAGTAACCTTTCTTTGAAAGAAACCTAAATGTATTTAAGAATATTATTAATCTCCTCAGAGGTTTACATGCTCTTTCCTTCTGAGGTCTTGACAACTGGGATTTTTCTTTATTACTGATTTTACTAGAAAAAAGCAGAAAAAGTGCAAGTTGGCATTTAATGGTTTATGAGTCTGTGTATGTCATCTTAGACTAGGAAAAAATCCAAACAATCCTGTTCAGTTCTGCATTCATTCATTCATTCATTCATTCATTCATTTAAATTTAATTTTATTTTTAGTTTGTACCACCTGTGATACTTTCTAATAAACTTAGGTGCTTCTGTTTCTCAGGATACATCTAAACAAATCAGTCATTTAAACCACAGTGTCCCAGTGACTAGAATAAATAAAGCATTTACTGAAAATAGTGCACTCTGGATTCCTTGGAATCATAGAAATAAAACGTACTGCATTACATAATGTTTGAAACAGGACCGTGAGACTCTACCAACAATAAAAAGTGAAAATTCTCACGTGAATAACGGAATGAAACTAAGATGTGTTGAAACTTTAGCCTCGTTTTGATTTCTCTATTTATATTTAACATGTCAGTAAAATGAAAGTACAACAGAACAGAAGGATCATATAGACCTACTTTTTAAACACACACACACACGCACGTGCACACACACGCAGAGGTATCCCCTCCTGCAGTGTGGTGGGAGTGGATGCTGAAATACACTCCGTGTGAGTGTGTGAGTGCAGAAACGCAGCAGGTGGATCTGAACTGTTTACTTTTTTTTTCAATCCAATATCTCAGAGACCTTTAGGGTCAGTGAGACTCGGCCTCCATCGCGCTTTCACCTGAACTCAGGAAATGAAGGGGGGAAGGAATTTTCTCATTTTTATATTTAATGTTCCCAGACGGGATGAAGAATTCAGAAAAGCAGTTTCTAAACCTACAGATTTGACAGTACAGTATATTAGAATTGAAATGAAACAAAATCACTCCCTTATGGCGATTGGATTTTAAAAAAAACAAACATATAAAATAAAGTGTTTATGTTATTTACCACCAAGTAAAAACTACTCCCAGTAAAAACACTCTAGCTCGTAACACAGCGGTGTCAAACTCAGATCCTGCTCAGGCCTCCTCTGCTTTTCTGTGAGCATCTGAAAAGCCATAAAGTAAAGCTATTCATTTTTCAATGTATTATTATCATCTCTACTATTGAGTAATATTAATTAATAACTGGCGCTGGAAGTGGAATAATATGATTGTAGGAAAAAGAATGGTGAACAGAAACTATTTTCTGTGCTGTTAGGGTCAAGGTTCAAGGTTCTTTATTTGTCACATACATATTACATACATGTGATGTAGCGAAATGTTTTTCCTTAGTGCCTCGTCCCACGGTGCAACAATGAACAGAACAACAACGAATACACGTAAATAATAAAAACAGAATATAATAAAATCTAGTAGACTATATGACAAAAACATTTTTAGCAGCCTATAGAGAATGTAGTGTATAGAATATGAATATGCATAAATAGAATATATTAAAAAATTAGTTTTTTCATAGAGCAAACTGTGGTTAGGTGGTAACATTTATTATATTATTTAAAAGGTTTTTAAATATATATTAAGAACATATTTAGAATAATGCATTCACTAGTTGCTGGTGTGAGGATGTCGACGAGGCGGAGTGGTGGAATAAACAGAGAGGAAGACGGGAAAGAAAAAGCTGGCTGTGTGTAATATTTAAGATGAAACTAATTTTTATTTTCTTTCGCTTTAATGGAACATGATTCACTTTGGTATCACTTTGTGTAAAGCGCATTGCACTAATCAGTTTTTGTTTTATCTATGGAAAAGTAGATGACAAGTCCACAACCTTTTTTTGAATTACTGCTCAAAGAATAAAAACGAACAGTCGTGCAACCTCTAATATATATCTGTTTTCCAAATATTGAAAATATAAAACAGAAAAGATTACATTTCAGACAAATTCACAGAGGATTATCTCTGCTAAAACATGTCCTTAATCTCCTTACTCTCTTCTCTTTTCCCTCCACCAGTTTTTCTTTTTTCAGGGTGATACACTCAGGATTTGGAGTCACTTACCGAATCACACTGAAGGAGGCCAACACCTGACCTGTCTTAACGGATCCATGAGCAGCGAAGGAGCTGACTGTCATTATCATTATTTATTTGCTAAAAATAAAAAGGAGAACAAAAAGTAATAGAGTCAAATTTTAAAAATAAATCAAATTTACACAATTTCCCTTTTACATCAAATGTTGATTAGTCAAGACTGTCAGATGTTTGCGTCTTTCATTTTGCACTGGAGGTCCAAGGCTAATGTTGCTAAGTAGTAATGGATGTTTATGGCCTCCAGTTTAGCATGATGCACTAACCATCACAGAGTTTCCGTTCCTCAGTCATTGTTCAGTTGTTCAGTGTGTCAATCACACTTGATGATGTGATTTCTGACTCTCCTGACACACTGACACACTCCTATGTAGGCCAAAAGAACATTTTGGCACAATGCTAACCTGGTGGCTATAAGCTTTCCTACATTAGCTACATTAGCCTTGTAGCTCCAGTGCAGAACTAAAGAAGCAAACGTGTCGTAACTGATCAACTATATCTGAGGTAAAAGAGAACATTGTACACACTTTTGCATGAACCCCTTAAAACCGGATATGATCTCTTCTGTAAGACAAACTTCCATCGGCATATTTGGACTTTATTTAAAAAAAAAATAAAATAACTGAATGAAAAATACAAAAAAATTGTTTAGCTTGTTTATGGTCTGAACGTAGGACCTCATTTGTCAATTATTTAGTAAAGTTGTGTGTAAAGGTTTTTGTAGGCCAAAGTGAACTAAATAATTCTTGCTAGATTTACAAAAGTGTCTCTGATTTTCTTTGTTCACGTGTGTGCAGGTTGATAAATAATCAACCATAAATTACCAAGCACGTTTACGGCACAGCACGTTTACGGCACAGCACGTTCACGGCACAGGACATTTTAGGAAAGAGCACGTTAATAAGTGTGCACACCCTTTTATAATGGGCCACGTGCCTGCGCTCATGTTCAAAAGTATTCATCATTCATCTGTCATCAGTGAAGTAGTTCTGATTAACCCCCCAAAAAATGGCTGTTTCAGTAGAATTTTCTTGACATCTTCTTGGTTTTATCCGACTGCTGAAGCCAAAGAGCTTAAATCTCACTGTCAAAATATATCGATCAGGAGAGGGGTCCAAAAGAATGTCCAAAACATGAGATATACCACAAAAAACCATGAAAGTTTAATGTTTAACATCACAAAAACCTGCAGTACAGAGGTATCTTTTTCAAGTCAAGTCAACAAGTCAAGTGGCTTTATTGTCATTTCAGCCATATACAGCTCGTTAGTACACAGTGAAACGAAACAACATTCCTTCAGGACCAAAGTGCTCCATAAAACAACACAGAACTACAAGAGACTACACATTTCTACATACAGTGCACATGCAAACAGCACAAGACAGTACAATAACTACCAAAACAGGACAACAGGCGCAGTAAGAGACAGTGCAGCGCCGACCAGTACACAGTTCTAGTGCGAAAGTGAATCAGATATAACAATAGTGCAAAATAATAATATAATAAGTTGCTGTGAATGTAAACATAACATACTGTGACACAGTATTCAGCAGATAAGCTTATACCATATATGGGCATAGCAGTTATTGGGGTAGCAGCCAGGTAGAGAGTAATGACAGGAAATTATATACAATATTTTATAAATACTGTAGCAGCAAAAATGCAGGTAGTGAATACAGAGATGTGCAAAAATTGCAAAGAAAGTGAGATGGTGTTCAGTTGAGTACGAGTGTGTGTGTGTGTGTGTGTGTTGTCAGTCCAGTCTCTGAGTACTGAAGTGTACTGAGGACTATTGAGGAGTATTGAGGAGTATTGCTCTATCTATCTATCTATCTATCTATCTATGTATCCTACTGAGTACACACTCAGTCTCTAAATCTGTTTTCAGACAGAAGCACTGATAAATATTTTCATTTCAAATGTGACCGAATACTAATCTAGTGAATTAGAATGAGCTGTTTAAGAGGAGTTGGGTTTAATCTGTCATTTAGGTAGAGCAAAAAAATCTTTATATGTAATAATCTATAATAATCTAAATCTTATAAGTGCTGATAAGTGCTATCTATACAATGTTTATAAACTATATGATATAATTCATGGGAACAATAGAGCAAAGTTCCAGCTGGGAACACACACACTTTCAGCAGCACAGCTTCTTCTTTACTTCTTTCTTTCCCCATGTGTTCACTTCATACACACACACACACACACACACACCAATCCACTTTCTCGGTAAACTTCGTGCACGCTTCTGTCTGTCTCCTCCTCTGTTTCATTTCAAACGCGCGTGTATACCGTGTGAATGACGCAATAACGCGTTAAAGTGAGTATTGATCGCGTGGATGGAAGGGTGTATATATATGTGTGTGTGTGTGTGTGTGTGTGTGTGTGTGGGATTGGTACAGTGTTGAAAACGCGTCGCGTTGTTTCATCATCCGATCCGCGCGTGGACGGAAACGGCGGTGGCGCGCGCGCGCTTCAACATGGCGCTGTGATGTTTATGAAGTGCACTAGGTAGGGCGCATGAGTCCCTTGTTCTGGACGTGATGGAGTGCGCTGGTGCAGGGAGTGTGAATCAAAACTAAAGCCATGATGATGGAGGTTTGTCAAAATGAATGAATTAATGAATGAAAATGCTCCGAGTGAATCCACATCAATCAGCATTAATTATGTAAACATCAGATTTAGGCAGCAGTTTACGTTTCATCTGCTATCACTGGGCTTGTTAATGATTAAGGAATGAAATATAATCATCATCATTATCATTAATTGTAGCATCTGATATTTCCATCCATCCATCCATCCATCCTCTGTACCGCTTATCCTGCTCAGGGTCGTGTGGAGCCTGGAGCCTCCCCAAAGGGGCTCGGGGCACAAAGCGGGGACACGCTGGCCCCATCACAGGGGGCACACACACACACACACACACACTCACACACACACACACACTGGACAATTTGGAAATCAGCCTATTCCACATGTCTTTGGACTGGAGGAGGAAACCCCTGAAGCACAGGGAGAGCATGTGAACTAGGGAACAGCGCGTTAAGGGAACAGCAAGTTAATGGAACGGCGTGTTAACGGCAGTTGCATGTTCATGGGAAAGAGCACGTTAAGGGAACAGCACGTTAATGGAACAGCATGTTCACGGCTCTTGCCACGGGCATTAAGTTTAGCACGTGTCTTAACAGATCCATGAGCAGCTAAGTAACTGATTGCCGTCCTCTATTTTTGTTTGGTAAAAAAGAGAACAAAAAGCAGTAGATCAGCAAAACATCTAAGTTACACAATTTACACCAAATGTTGCCAAGCTAAGAAATAATAAAGATAAAATGAGTTGCAGTGCAAAATCTTGAAACCAAATCACTTTTTTCAGCAGCACAAACAATGATGCAGTTTGCAGGATGCTAAACTGGTGGCTACAAGCTTTTCATACATTAGTTACATTAACCTCATAGTTCTAGTGCAAAACTAAAGAAGCAAACGTCTTAAATAATCAACTCCATTTGGCGTAAAAGAGAACATCGTGCACAGTTCACATTTCATGTAAACAAACAAATAAATAAATAAATAAATGGATTTACTTGTTAAGCTTGCTTGTTAAGTTGTGTGTAAATGTTTTCGTAAGCCAAACTGAACTAAAAAAATTCCTGCCAGATTTGCAAAAGTTTTGGTAACGCTGATTTTCTTTGAATTCATGCATATGCTGATAAACACCAATCGTAAATTACCAAACATGTTTACGGCACAGCGGATTTACATTTAGCCATTCCTACAAAACTCCATAAAAGGCAAAGCTCACAGAAAGCAGAAAATGACAAAATGGCAACTAAGCGGTGAAAGAGTGCCTCTTAAGTGCGGCGTGCGTGAAATCTTCCAGTAATGCAGCTCAGCCATTGCAGTGTGTTGGCTACCACAGACACACACTAACTCTTCCTCCTTTTATAGGGTGCCATTACTTTTTCATCATTGAATGTCTAGTTTTATTTGCGTTAATGTTTGAATCATTTTTTTTCCAAGATGTTAATATGACATGACTTGTGCAAACTGGTCATTAAATTGGTGTGTAACTGAAATAAGTGATTTAAACTTGACAGAGTAATCTGGATATAAAATCACAGGAATTTCTGTAAATTTTTGTGTAAATGTTCCTGTGAGCGATTCATGAATATACGTGTCCGTAACTTTATTCGTATCCAACTTGATAATCGCGACCCAGAGTCTGTGTACAGTGTGTTATAGTAGAGGAAAAGTAGAGGAAAGATGCCAGCTTGTGCAATTGCCCTGTTTCCTTTTCAGCTCTCCCTTGTGTAACAGTAAAATAACGTCCTGTTTTTCCATGAAACAAAACCTGAAGTTTGTGATGTTCCTGAGACTTTGTTTTAATCGTGACCCATAATTCACCTCTCTGTGCCCTGTGTAGCGCCGTATAACTGCACCCCGATACACCATGAGTGTGTTCCATTCAGAGATTATTAACATGCCACTGTCCTGCCCTTTAAAAAACAGGCTTCGCTCTCTGCGCAAGCTGAGGTACACTGTACTTCACCATCATTTTAAAAGCTAACAGCGTTCCACAGTGACTGATATTTATGCACCATGACAGAAATGAAAGGCTTTGGGAACTGTGCTAGCTTTCTGGTGTGAATGTCAGTCTGAAATTTTGAGCTTCAACAGAATTTCTCTCCTTTTAAGGAAAATGGATGAGGCCAGCATTGGGTAATGAAAGTGTAAGTGTCACTCTAGAGGAACAGTATCTGGGACTGTAAACTAAGCAAAAGTTAACCAGTGAGCCAAAACTAACCTAGTTATTGAAAACTAACCAATGAGTGAAAGCTAGCAAGCAAAAACTATCCAAACTGTCATACTATCAAGCTAACCTAGCGAGCAAAAACCCACTGAGTGAAAGTTAATCTAGTGAATGGAAGCTAATCTAGTAAGTGAAAATTAACCTAGTGAGCAAAGGCTAAGCTAGTCAGCAAAAGCTAACTTAGTAAGTGAAAACTAACCTAGCTAGCAAAAACTATCTAATGAGCAAAAGCTAATGTTGTACATGAAAGCTAATCTAACAAGCAAAAGCTAACCTAGCAAGCGAAAATTAAACTAGTGTGCAAAAGCTAACCTAGCGAACGAAAACTAACCTAGCGAGCAAACAGCTTAGCTTTCCCACACTGCCTTCATCACATACACAGAATGTCAGCATTTTATGTGATTGGTTTATGTGACTCAGCCTCTACTGTGACGTCACAAACTGAGCTAATGCATAGCTCTCTCTTACTCTTTGTTTATATCGAAGTACAGAGAAATATTTTCACTATTAACCTAGAAAGTCAGAGCAAAAAAACACACCCTTTCATAATGGGGCATGTGACTGTACTCATGTTCAAAAGTATTTATCATTCACCTGTTATCAGTGAAGTAGTTCTGATTAACCCCCAAAAAATGGCTGTTTCAGTAGAATTTTCTTGACATCTTCTTGGTTTTATCCGACTGCTGAAGCCAAAGAGCTTAAATCTCACTGTCAAAATATATCGATCAGGAGAGGGGTCCAAAAGAATGTCCAAAACATGAGATATACCACAAAAAACCATGAAAGTTCAATGTTTAACATCACAAAAACCTGCAGTACAGAGGTATCTTTCTCAAGTCAAGTCAACAAGTCAAGTGGCTTTATTGTCATTTCAGCCATATACAGCTCGTTAGTACACAGTGAAACGAAACAACGTTCCTTCAGGACCAAAGTGATCCATAAAACAACACAGAACTACAAGAGACTACACATTTCTACATACAGTGCACATGCAAACAGCACAAGACAGTACAATAACTACCAAAACAGGACAACAGGCGCAGTAAGAGACAGTGCAGCGCCGACCAGTACACAGTTCTAGTGCGAAAGTGAATCAGATATAACAGTAGTGCAAAATAATAACAGTATAATAAGTTGCTGTAAAGAATTTAAAAAAATATTTATGTAGTGACAAAATGCAAGGTGCCTTTTATGTAGAATAAAAGTATAAGGGTTAATATAGTTATGTACATATACACTATAATATAAAAGAAAATAAATAAAATACAGTAAAATAAATTAGAAGTAGAGTAAATAAAATGTGTGTTGCGTGTGTACAGTTGTGCAGTGAGATGTGATCAGAGCAGTAAGTGGTTTGTGAGCATGTGCAGCTCAGAGATGAATTTCGCTGCAGTAGGTGCGTGACTCCGCCCCCAGCAGCACCTGCATACAGGTCGTTTCTGATTGGTTGGAAAACTGCGGTAACAACTTAGAGAATTTTACAAAGTATTTTCTCTTGTGTTATGAAAGGTATCACAGAGAAGGAGAAAGTGTGCCTCTGTCTCAACCTCACCAGTCTTACAGTAACAACACACTCTTTCTTCCTTTGGAAGCCATGTTTGTTTGTGTCTGCCTTTCTCTAAAGCTAGACTGTGATCACTGAGCCTGGATTTTGTAAAGATCTGCCTCTTGCTGTGTCTCAATTCACCTACGATCCTTCCTAAATAGTATCCGAGACTAGACTTTGTGTGTCCCAAATCATAGTATGTTGGAACGAGGATGCCAAAGGTACCCGGATGGTCGACTATTTCTGGTAGATTTTCAAAGTGTGGATCCATGGTCACTTTTTTAGTTAATATCACCCACAACCCCTTACGCAAGGGAGGAGGAGTTTTGTGACAATTTGCTTCGTCGAATTCAAGGGCGTATTTTAGAGAGGTGTAAATGAAATGTGGAAAAATAAATCAAGGGAATTGTAAATTAAATTATATAATATAAATTACACTATATAAGGAATAGTGAATGAAGAAAAGCTGAAATGCAGCGAGGAGTTTGTTACGGTGACAGCGTGCGTAACTAGGCAACAACGCTCTCTTCGGTTACATGCCGTGTTAGTTAGCATGTCTCAGTACTTGCATATTCTTTTGCTACGCACTCAAAAGTATGTACTTTTTCTTCACAAAAGTGCATAGTATAAGTAGGCGAATTACTACTTATACTCAGCATCTGTTTTGTATCTCTGGCGCTGAAGAGGCATTCTGGGAAACAAAGGGAGAGTTGCAATACCAGGTAATGCCACTAGAGGGAAGCAAGGGGGGCGTTGCAGTACCAGGCGACGCCGCTAGATGGAAGCAAAGGGAGAGTTGCAGTACCACGTACTGCCGCTAGAGGGAGTAAGAGGGCGAGTTGCAGTACCAGGTGATGCCGCTAGATGGAAGCAAAGAGAAAGCTGCAATACCAGGGA